>NW_025345958.1:0-10097 GCF_016433145.1 Gracilinanus agilis | reverse complement strand
ACACACACACACACACACACACACACACACACACACACACACACACATTTTAAACCTCTTACCTTCCATCTTGGAATCAATACTAAGTATTGGTTCTAAGACAGAAAAACAATAAGGGCTAGGCAATTGGAGTTAATTGACCTGCCCAGAGTCACATAACTAGGAAGTGTCAGAGGTCAGATTTGAACCCAGGACTTCCTGAGTCTCTAGGCCTGACTCTCAATCTGCTGAGGCACCTAGCTACCTCGATAAATATTTTTAAAATTAAAAAATCATTTGCTTGAGTTGATTCGTTTTGAAAGCAGCTTGAGAGCATTGACCTAGTTTATTTTAGATCTGGGGGCCCTTGACCCCTCCTTAAACAATTTGGTTGTCCTCCACTGTTGTTGAAGCTGGATGTGGGGTTTGTTATATTGATACTGAAATAATAAAAATATCGTAGTAACAACATACAACAGATATTGTAGTGCCAGGTGCTGGGAGGCTGGGTGGGAGGGATGCTCTCCTGAGAAGCCTTTATAGACAAAGAGAGAGCTAGATGACTTAGGCAGGTTTTAATAGGTTGGGAGAGAGTTTTTGTGTCAGTGAGAGCAAAGATCCATCAGAGTATTTTAAGAAGCATCTAGATTGATCATTTGCCAAAATGGATACACAACTGAAATATTAATGATCGTATCATAAAAAATTAGAAGAGGACCAGAATATTTTATAGCTATGACTAGGAAGTGAATTATTAACCAAAAAAGGTCTGATTGAGGTATACAGAAGTAAGATGGGAATTTTTAATCTGTGAAATTGAAAAGCTTCTGCATGAACAAAATTAATATAGCTAGGATAAGAAAGGAAGTAGTCATCTGGGAAAAGAAATTTCTTTCAAACATCTCTGGTAAGTATCCAATATCTAAGATATATAGGTGACTAACCAGTATTTATGACCAAAAGCCTTTCTCCAAAAGAGAAGTAGGATATGAACTAATAGTTCTTACCAGAAAAAATTTAAATATGACCAAGTCACTAATAAGAGCAATACAATTAAAAACAACCAAAAGGTTTACTTTAACACTGAGCAACTTGGCAAAGATGACCCAATAAAAAGGAATAATTACTGTTATAAGTGTTGTTGAAAGATGGACACACTGATGCTTTATTGGTGGACTTGTGGTTGGACCAGTCATTTTGGAATGCAGTTTGGAATTATGTGAAGAAAGTAATTTAAAATATTTATGCCTTTTGTCTGAGAAATTTCACTGCAACATATACCTCAAGGAGGTCAATGACATAAAGAAAGTCCCCATATACACCAAAAAATATTTATAGCAACTTTTTCTGTTAGCAAAGAATTAGAAACAAAATGGATGCCAGTGAATGGGCAATGCCTAAGCAGATGGAGGTACATGAATATAATGAAATGCTATTGTGCTCTCAGAAGTGATTCATTTAATAACAATAAAGCAGTATGGGAAGCCACATGAATTGATGCAAAGTGAAGTATGCAGAATCTAGAGAATAATACATATACAGTGACTATAAGAATACAAGAATAGGAATAGGGCAACAGAAGGAATGTAGCCAAAGTAGAGTGACTAAGTTAAAGTCACAGAGAAGAGATATGAGATGCCATTGCCTCTCTTTGTGTTCTTTTTCCCCCACATTATTTATTTTTTTTTAAGAATTTTTTTCATGGTTACATGATTCATGTTCTCTCTCTCCCTTCTTCCTCTCCCCCCTTCCCCCATTCCTGGAGCTGACAAACAATACCACTGGTTTATACATGTCTTATTACTCAAAACCCATTTCCATATTATTCATATTTGTAATAGAGTAATCTTTTAAAACCACAACCCCAAATCATATACTTATATAACCAAGTAATAAATCATATGGTTTTCTTCTACATTTCTACTCGCATAGTGTTTTCTCTAGATAGCATTCTTTTTCATAAGTTACACAGGATTGTTCTGGATTATTGCATCACTATAAGTAGCAGAGACGATTACATTTGATCGTGCCACAATATTTCAGTTACTGTGTACAATGTTCTCTGGTTCTGTTCATTTCACTCTGCATCAACCTTCTTGTGTTGTGATTATGCTCACATGTGGAGATATAATGTGGCGATATGTGCATATAAATGAACACATATGTAGATTTAGATACTAGGTAAACTGGAGGGAAGATAAAGAAGGGACCAGAAAAGATAATCATCCAGAAGGATGGTTCAAAAGGCAGCTAAATGATGCCATGGACAAAGTGTTGGGCCTGGAGTCAAGAAGACCTGAGTTCAAATTCAGCCATAGACACTATCAACTTGGAAAAACACAGAACTACTAAAGTAGTCAGAAAAACCAGTCTTTAATCAGGAAAGATATAGGTCCATAATAATTGGCCGCTCTACAGAACCAAGCACCAAATACTACACAGAGTCAAAACCCCGGGACTCTGGGGATCTCTGGGAAAATCAGCACGCTGGAAGATTCTCTAAAGAATAATAGAACTTGGGGATCTTATATACCATTTGGGGAACTAAGGACGGGGAAGTATGGTTGATTGGCATTACCATGGGTACAAGGAAATGAGAAGTCCAAGACTGGATTATTAGGGAGAGGCTGACACTTTATAATGGATACAAAAGGGAAAGATCCTAAGGAGGGCTGGGCTAACTAACTGGGAGAGGACTTTGATAATATGGACAAAAGGGTACTTAACATTTGATTAGGTCTACTAGTCCTACCTGAACTGGGACCCTAAATACTTTAAGGTCTGATTTGGGTGAGTTTGGGACCTCCCTCTGCCTGAGTTCTCAGGAGATAGGGACAAACTTGGGGTTCCCAAAAACCCAGTTGACACACATAATTTAACACTTAATAACATTAACTAGTTGTGTGACCCTTGTCAAGGCATTTAACCTGTTGGTCTTATTCTCCCCATCTATTATAAAATGGGTGCTACAATTGGCTTAATCAGGCTCAGGCAGAGTTTCTTTGACTGGGGAGGTACAACTGACATGAAGCAGCAGGAATTACAGAAAAAGGAAGAAAATAAAAGGAGCCAGAATAGAGGTTGGAAAAGTGCTCTCTCATACCCCAGCTTGAGGAGTTTTATTAAGCAAAAACCATCACCCATTGACTCCAGGTGGATATCAGTGGCAGACAAGGGAAACAATACAGATGGTTACATCAAAGATACAAGGTCCAGTTTTAACACTGGTTAGCCAAATTCTTGTTACAGGAAAAGCTCATATTTTTATGGCTATGCGACTTTTGATAAGGAAATCGGGAGGAGGTGAGAATTAAGATTCTTGGGGTCTGGGAAATCCTAGGTCTGTAGAGTTGGGGGTGTTTGAAATGCTAAGTCCAAAGATGCTGGTAATACTAATTAGGAAGCACCTTTGGAAGAGGCCAAATTTCAATTGTGAATTAGCCAGTCACGGAGGAATAGACTTTATGAAATTTGGAGTGCCTGCCAATTCTTATGTTTTAAAGGTAGATGGTCAGGACTTGTTAACTCATGAGTATTTTTCATTTTGCTACAAGAAGAATGTTTTTGCAATAATATCTTGTTTTTACGGACTCCTAGCTTTTGCCTGGAGATCCAGGGTGACATTTCTCCCACTGTAATTCAGTCCTGGCAATCCCTTCAAGTGGAGGTGATGATAACACCTTCTAAGTGTTGTTGTGAGGTTACATTGAGATAATTGTAAAAAGCCTGGCAGACCTTAAATTGCCATGTTAACTGTTTTTATTAGCTATTATTATTATTGTTGTTGTTTTTGTTGTTGTTGTTGTTGTTGTTGTTATTAAGCTGAATCTTGAGCGAATCCTGGGAAGAGAAGAGAAAGTGTTGAGGAAGGATTATCTTTCAGATGAGGGGGACAGCCAGTGCAAAGGCACAGAGATGGGAGATGTGGTGGGATGTGTTGGGAATGGTGGAATGTTCAGACTTAGGCTTTAGGAGTATGCCTGTTGGTTGGGTAGGCAGGGATAGCAATCTGGAAGTTAGGGTTATAATCTAGGTGAAAGATGAAGGCTTGAAATAGAATGAGAAGAGAGAAGAACATAAGCAAGAGGTCTCATGGAGATAGAAATGACAAGATTTGGCAGTAGTTTGAGTACGTGGCCTGAATGAGAGGGAGAAGTTGAGGAAAATCCAGAGAGGCCAAAATGTAGGCTTCTCTGTTTAGCATTGAAAGCCCTTTCACAACCTGATGCCAATCTAATATCTTTCCCTGTCACAGACTCTCCAGCCCAGTCAGACTGGTCATCTTGCAGTTCCTCACACATGACCTCCGTCTCTCATTTCCATGCTTTGGGTACATGCTGTCCCTTATGCCTCCAGAGTAATCCCTTCAGACTTCTGCCTACTGGAGTCTTTAATTGCCTTCAGAATTTAGTTCAAGTGCCACTCTTCTCCATGAGAACTTTCTTGACCTCTTCAGCTTGGTCATCCCTAACAAATTACCTTGTGTCCATTTTGTATGTGCTTAGGGTTTGCCTGTTTTCTCCCTCAATAAAATGTAAGCTCTTTGAGCTCAGGAATTCTATTTGGCTTTCTGTTCCACTGATACGGGAATAAAATTGAGATAAAATAGGGCCTTGTTGATTGATCAGTTGCTCTTCTAGAAGCCCTGTTGAGCCCACATTGTCTCCAGGACCACTTGCAAATTTCTTTGGCCCTTTACTGCCAGGTTGCAGTTTTTTCCATGAACTTAGTACTACTGTTTCCAGTCCTTCTTTCCACCTTAACTTTGTCCTTTGTTTCCTTGAAAGTGTGATTTCAACATATGGGTTCATGTTCCCTCAAAACCCTAACATCAGAGGAGGCCCTCAATCTGCTCAAAGTCCACAACCTCTCCTTTGCCTCAGCCAGTCATAGGGATGGTCATACTCATCATCTTGTCATCTCCCACAAGTCTTCCATATCTTGTTCATGAACTCCAAGTTTCTATTTTTCAGTCATGATATTTTATCATTCTGTCTTAACCTTTGCCTTTTCTCATCTGATGCTGTTCATTACCCTCCCTGTGACTGCTAATCCCCCTTCACACTCCATACTGCCCTGACTATATTCTCCTCCTTCTGTCTTGACCTTGAGGGTCAGGCTAGCAGTTCTACTCTATACTGTCTTTTGGTCTTACCTCCCTTATCCCAGTCACTAGTCCTGCTCTGCCAAGCCCTGGAGGATCCAGACCTCTTTCTTCTGCTGCTGCTGACTAGAGTTGGAGGAAGGTAAAGAATTGCTGATTGGCCCCTCTACTGGCTTACTTGCTGTTCCTTTTCCAGGATGCTCCATCTTCTATGTCTGTGCTTTTTACTCATAGGCCTGGCCTGTGCCCTCTTTCCTCATATCTGCTTCTGAGCTTCCTTTAAGACTTCACTCAGAGGCTACCTTCTACAAGAGGCTCATCCTGGCCCCTACAACTGTTGGAGCAGTACTCCCTCTGCAGATCAGCAAAACATATCAACAAATCAAAACAAGATACTTTTGCATTGACTCCTTCCTCACCTCTGCCTCATAGAATCCTTCTCTTTGAGACCTTGCTTAAGTACCCTCTTCTATATGAAGTCTTTCTTGATCCTCAGAATCCTTAGTGTTTTCTAGCTCAAATTATCTCATATTGTTGGGGGGGGGGCTTGAGGTGAGTCCTTGGGTTTGGACAGGTACCCTTTGCAAGAATGCAAGACGCCATAACTTGGCTTAGAAATAAAAAGAGAAATTTATTAATTTGGCATTTATATTGAAGAAGCTGGGAGGACAGGGTAGTTGGGACACTGCTTCCCCAAGGAGATGGATTCTGGGCTTTATATATCCTTTTGACAAGAGGGGCTCTGTGACCAGGGACATGGAATGGAAATGGAATGAGGTTGGGCAGTTGTGGGGGATGTTTGTTATTTATCTGGAAGACACAGACTGCATAGTTTAGAGGATGAAGAGATATCCTACATTACACCCAATGGTATCACAGCATAACTGGAAGCTGTATTTCTGTGTCCATCTCAAAAATCTAAGGGAGAATCCAAGGGGAATATTTCTCTCAGGGGTTTTTCCTTCTTGTGAGTCTTTGATCCCCAGAGTTACCTTTTCCTTAGCATTGCAAGAATGCAAAGAAGGAAAGGAATTTTCCTGATTAAACACTTGTGGAGTTTGAGGTGTACAAAGGGAAACCCAGGGTCTCATGCCAGTATGATAATAGCTAGCATTTATATAGTGATATAAGGTTTGCAAAGTGCTTTCCATCCATCTATCCATCTGTCATTAATTTTTCCTCCCCTTCCCATCTTGCTCTCTCCACATCAAGGTTTACAAAGTGCTTTACAAATATCTTATTTGATCCTCATAACAACCCAGGGAGGTCAGTGCTATTATTATCCCCATTTTACAGATGAAGAAACTGAGGCAGGTAGGTTAAGTGGCTTGCTCAGGGTCATATAGCTAGTAAGTGGCAGAAACTGATTTGAAGTCATTTTCATAAATTTAAAGTGCTCTATCTACTTGGCCAGTGTACTTGTATTCCTCATAAAAAAAGGATCTCTGTATCGGTAGGGCTTGTTTTATTCATTGTATCCCAGTGTCTTTAGCACATAGTAGGTGCTTATTAAATACTTGATTGATTTACTTTGAATCTTGCATATGTCTATATTGATGTCTCCTGTATTAGAATGTAAAATTCTTGAGTTCCAGGACCATTTCATTTATGTCTTTTTATGCCTCTTACCTGGTATGTAGTAGGTTTTCAACAAATGTTTGTTGTCTGGTCGGTTGATTGGCAGGAAGCTGTTCTAAGCAAGATTCCATTACCTCTCCCTTATGGTTTTTCATTTTTGGCATTGAATTTTGATGAATTTTCCTCTTTGGTGTACTAGGATTCACATTTGTCTTAAACATGGGTAGTATGTAAAGGGAACCTCCTCCTCTCAGGCTCATCCAACCTGTGTCCCTTCATGGTTGCCATCTGTTAAAGTTTAATTACAAACTCCTGGTTCTTAGTTTCCAGAGTTTATTAATATTACTTGAATAAAGTAGATAGAGAGTAAAACCTATTTATAATCTAATTCTGGCCACATGATTCCCCACATATGGCTATCTCTCTCAGCCATAGTCCTTCACTGTCGTCATCCAAGGGAATAGAGAGAGACCACTTTGTGGCACCCCTCTTTTATTGTTTCTTTTAGCCTGGACCCATAACCTTTAGTTCCGGGTTATGTTCCTAGGACTCTTCACCTGTGACTTCTGTTTGTAGTGTTCATGTGATGTCCAGCCATGCAGCGCAGAGAAATTTTAGGAAAAGAAAAATTGCCAACACTACTAATCACGAAAACGGATCTTTTGGAGAAGGATGCCTGCAAAAACCACACACTGCATCAAAAGATCCAGAGTGTACTTTGGGATATAATGAACTGAGCTAAAGGGAATTGAACATATTTATTCTGAATATAAACTCTTATGCCAAAGGGGAGTGTCCCCAATTGGCTTTTTGTCAATGCATCTATCAGTCATTTTTTGGTTTTCTTTATCTTTTCTTTCCTTCTCATCCCCAAATTGTTGTAACTCCCCCTTTTTAAAGTGAAATATTTTATACACCTCTAGTAAGAGAATCTTTAGGAATATAAGCTGGTTATGTGAAATGATTCATTGGGGATAATAGGCATATTAATCTCCCAAGACCCCAAGTGGGGATATTTTAACATGCTCGTCTCCCAATAGAATCACAGGGGGATTATGTAAAGGGAACCCCTTTTTCCCAGGTTTATCTGACCTGTATCTCTGCACTGTGTGGCTGGGTATCACATGAACAAACAGAGGTCACAGGTGAAGAGTCCTAGCGACATGACCCAGAACTAAAGGTTACAGGTCCGGGTCAAAAGGAACAAAAGAGAGGTGCCAGGAAGTGGCCTCTCTATTTTCTTGGACAGAGGCAGTGAAGGACTGTGGTTGAGAGAGATAGCCTTGTGGGGAGTCACGTGGTCAAAATTAGATTAGAAATAGGCTTTACTCTATCTGTCTTTCTTTATTCAAGTAATATTAATAAACTCTATGGAAACTAAGAACCAGGAGTTTGTAATTTAACTTTTAACAGTTAGTCTTCATGGAAGTGTTAATGAAGTTGTAATATTTAGCAGAGGACAGGTATTTTAGAAAATGGAGAGAGGAAATATGGAATGTGGGAAGGCCTAGAAGAGTAGAAGTTGCTTTTTACCCTTAGGTACAAGTATAGTGTTAGACTTTTATTTTTCTAAAAACTTATCTTTTGTCTTAGAATTGATACTGGGTATCAGTTCCAAGGCAAAAGAAATGGTAAGGGTTAGGCAGTTGGGGTTAAATGACTTGCCCAGGGTTATATAGCTGGAAAATGTCTCAAGCCAAAGGTTTGCCTGAATTTGAACCCAGGACCTCTCGTCTCTCAGCCTGGTTCTCTATCCACTAAGCCACCTAGCTTGCCTCTATTGTTACTTTTCACATAACTCTCCAAAAGGAGTTTATTTAGTTCTTTTTGGAAAATTATTATGTTTTGAAGATTATGATTTTGAAAATTACATTTTTTGGTGAACAAAATAAATCTTTTCTCTCTTCTACTTTTGTCCCCCCTTTAAAAAGAAAAATAAAGCAAAACAAAACTTTTAATAAGTATACATAATAAAAGCAAAACAAATTCCTGCACTGTCCATGTCTAAAAAAAGCTGCCTCTGCTAGGAACCTGAACCAATCATCTCTCTGTCAGGAGATGGGAAGCATGCTTTGAGCATTGGTGCTATGGAGTGGTGGTGGTTGTAATGACTACAGTTCTTAAAGACATTCAAAATTGTCTTTATAACATCCAAGGCAACTGGAGATGCAGTGGGTAAGTGTGCTGGCCCTAGAGGTAGAAAATCTGGAGTTCAGATCCAGCTGAGACACTTACAAGCTGTGGGACTGGGCAACTGGCTTTACCGTTCTCAGTTTTAGTTTCTTCAACTATAAAATGGGGATCATAAGAGCTTCTGCTTATGAGAATCAAATGAGATAACATATGTACCGTGTTTTATAAGCCTGAAAGTGCTATATTATCATTATTATTTAAAAGCACTACATTATCATCCATATTATTACAGTGCTACTGTTAATGTATACAGTAAATGTTTTTGTATGTAGAAGCCTTTTTTCTCTTTGATTTTTTTTTGGGGGGGGTACCAAATAGACCCAATAGTGGCATTGCTGAGTCAGAGGAGTATGCACAGCTTGGTAACTTTTTGTTTCAAATTGTTTTCCAGAATAGCTGGGACATTTTACAGCTACACCAACAGTGCAGTAATGTCCCTGTTTTACCCCAGTCCCCTTGAGCATTTATCATTTCCCCTTTTTTTCAGTCTTACCCATCTGAGGGGCATAAGGGCATAACTGTGTAAGGATGGAGGATGTAATTACAACTGCAAGTTATCTTGAATTTGCATTTTCTACTTATTAGTGATTAGGAGCATTTTTTCACATGGCTATTGGTAGCTTAGATTTCTTCTGAAAAATTCCTGTTCATATTATTTTCCCATTTGTCAGTTGGGGAGATGTATTAGTTCTAATCTCCTATTTGTAGGTAAAATGTTTTTCTTCCTCATTGCTAGCTCTTGGAATCGAATTTCTTCAAGGCTCAGCTCAGGTGCCATCTCCTACAAGAGATCTTTTCTGATCTCCCCAGATGTTATTTATTACTCTCACTTGCTTTAAATTATCCTTTATTTACATATACATTTATGTGATATATCTCACAGTACAACAAAAGCAATTTGAAGTCAGGGAATGTCTTTCCATATCCTCTGATAGCACATAGTATATACTTAAACATTTGTTAAAAAGGAATGAACAGGGGCAACTAGGTGGCTCAGTGGACAGAGAGCCAGGCCTGGAGGTAGAAAGATCTAGGTTCAAATCTGGCCTCAGATACTCCTCAGCTGTGTGAGATCCTGGCCCAATCAATTGCCTAGCCCTTACTACTCTTCTGCCTTGGAACCAATATTTAGTACTGATTCTAAGATAGAAGGTTAAGGGTTTAAAAAAAGTTCACTTAACACTAAGTTAAAAATTCTTATCTTAGCAGTTTTACAAATAAATTGTCGAAGTGTTTTTTTTTT
>NW_025345957.1:0-2287 GCF_016433145.1 Gracilinanus agilis | reverse complement strand
CCCCCCCCAACTCCATTTCTAAAGTTCTATCATGATATTCTCATGTGTTTCTCATGATATTCCTCTGATCTACCAATCAGATGACATTCTCATCATTCTCATCAACATATCTAAGAGGGGTGGAGGAGGAGTAAGGAGCAATATGGGCTTTGGTCCAACTAGAGGGCCAGCAGGTGAGAAAAGTATTAGGCCAGGGGCAGTTAGGTGGCTCATTAGGTAGAGCACCAGACCTAGAAATGAGAGGTTCTAGGTTCAAATCTGGACTCAGACACTTCCTAACTGTGTGACCCTGGCAAGTCACTTAAGCCCTATTGCCCACCCCCTTACCACTCTTCTGCCTTGGAACCAATACACAGACTGAAGGTGAGGGTTTAAAAAAAAAAACAACTCAGTGTAATAGGCCCATTCTACAAAGACCTGGAAAAGAGAAGGAGGATAATATGGGGGAAAAGAGAGGAAGAAAGAAGAAGGGAGAGAAAGGAGAACAAAACAAGAGAGAAAGAAGAATGGAAGGGAAGGGCGAGGCAGGGCAAAGGAGATAGAAAGAGTAAGGAAGAGAGATAAGATGGAGATAGAGGGAAAGAAGGGAAAGACAAGAGACAGAGACACAGGGCAAAAGAAGAGGCAGATGGAGAAAAAGCCAGAGACAGAAAGAAGAGAGACAAGGGAGAAAGAAATCAAATGAAGAGAAACAGATGAATAAGAAGCAAGTGAAAAATAGAAAGACAAAGACAGAGCTAAAAATGACAGCAAAAGAAAGTAATGAATGTTGGAGGGGATGTGGCAAAATTGGGACACTAATACATTGCTGGTGGAGTTGTGAATTGATCCAACCATTCTGGAAGGCAATTTGGAACTATGCCCAAGGGGTTTTAAAAGACTGCCTGCCCTTTGATTCAGCCATACCACTGCTGGGTCTGTACCCCAAAGAGATTATAAGGAAAAAGACTTGTATAAAAATATTTGTAGCTGTGCTCTTTGTGATGGCAAAAAATTGGAAAATGAGGGGATGCCCTTCAATTGAGGAATGGCTGAACAAATTGTGGTATCTGTTGGTGATGGAATACTATTGTGCTCAAAGGAATAATGAACTGGAGGAATTCCATGTGAACTGGAATGACCTCCAGGAATTGATGCAGAGTGAAAGGAGCAGAACTAAGAGAACATTATACACAGAGACTGATATACTGTGGTGCAATCTAACATAACAGACTTCTCTATAGCAATGCAATGATCCAGGACAATTCTGAGGGACTTATGAGAAAGAACACTACCCACATTCAGAGAAAGAACTGTGGGAGTAGAAACACAGAAGGAAGACATTTCCTTGATCACATGGGTCGATGGGGATATGATTGGGGATATAGACCCTAAATGATCACTCTACTGTAAATATTAATAATATGGAAATAGGTCTTGATCAATGACACATGTAAAACCCAGTGGAATTGCTTATTGGCTATGGGGTGGGGAGGAGGAAAGGGAAAGAACATGAATCATGTAACCATGGAAAAATATTCTAAATTAATTAATTAAATAAAAATGTTCAATTAAAAAAAAACAAAACAGAGAGCTGGTGAGCTCCTCTCTGTAGAGTCCAGACCATCAGCTGCTCTCTTCATCCACTTAACATGAAACCTAGTCAGGGAGAGAAATTCCATTCAAGGTGCCGGTGCAGAGGAGCTGGCTGGAAGCTCCTATCAGGGCCTGTTGTGGTTCTCCCTGGAGCTGGAAAGAATCTTGAAGGCCATTGGGTCCTACTGTTTCATTTGACACCTGGGGAAACTGAAGCCCAGGGAAGAGAGTTGTTCCAGATTGCTCGGATAGTGATCAGGACAGTGCGATTTGGAGCTGGCCTTAGACACTAGAACCATGGGATTTGGGGTCCTCCCCCCCATTCTTACTATGCTTCCCTGATGTTGGCCTAAGAGGTCACCTCAATCCTAACTCCTCCCAGGATCCAGGGTCCCTCTCATGCATGTCCAAAACCTCTTTGGGCCTCTACTCTTCTCCCAACCCCACTTCCTGTCCCCCTACCCAGCCTCATGGTGGGGGGAGTAGGATTCCCCAGTGGGTATTCACTGCCAACAAGTCTATATTCTGGTCTGTAAAGTGCCATCCCCTGACCCCTTCTGAGATGCCCCTTCCAAGGCTTTCCTGAGGCCCTCTTTGAGCACAGGAAGCCTGTGGTGGGAGGCAGAAAGTGTAGCTTCCTGTTCCCAGGAGCTCCCTGTTCAGATGGGGGACACAACTCACAAAACATAACAGGATGTGGCTATGTTTCTTT
>NW_025345956.1:0-8121 GCF_016433145.1 Gracilinanus agilis | reverse complement strand
AGATAGATAGATAGATAGATAGATAGATAGATAGATAGATAGATAGACAAACATATACATAACCATATATATAAAACAATACAAAGGAAACCAGTTAGGTTGAAATGGTTCTTTCCACTAAACTAGAAGCCTGGCTTTGCCTTTCCCCTCTTTATAACTATAAGAAAATAATTTAGAAACTCTCTGTGGTCACAGTCTTCATCTATCAAATCAAATAAGGTATTATGATATGGCTTTACTAATAAAGGTATTCACCCAAAATATCTGTAAAGGAAAACAGTGCAATGTTGATTTTTTTTAAAGCTAAGAAAGAGCAAAATGAAAAATGTTTGAGGGGCTGTGGAAAATAGGAAGACTAATATATATAAAACAAAGTTATAAAACAAAGAAGATTTAATTGACAGAACTGTGAACTACTCCAACCATTCTGGAAAGCAATATTCAAAGAGTTCTAAAATTAGGTATACCTTTTCACCCAGTACTACCACTATTAGGCTTATTTCCCAATGTGATCAAGGAAAAAGGAAAAGAAGTTATATGTTCTAAATTTTATAGCAGCTCTTTTTGTGGCAGCAAAGAACTGGAAACTGAAAGGATGTCCATCAATTGAGGAATGGCTGAACAAACTGTGGTATATGCTTGCAATGGAATATTATTGTTCCATAAGAAAAGAAAAACAAGATGATTGCAAAAAAAAAATCCTGGAAGGACTTATATGAAATGGTGCAAAGTGAAATGAGCAGAACCAGGAGAACATTGTACACAGTAACAATAATAATGTATGATGATCAATTGTGAATGACTTAACTATTTTCAACAAGACAAGGATATAGGACAACTTCAAAGGACTCATGAGGAAAGAGGATATCCATGCATACCATTCTTCACTTTATTTACTCCATGAGCAATTCTGAGGAATTTATGACAAAGAATGCTATCCACCTCCAGAGAAAGAACTGTTGGATCAGTAATGCAGATGAAAGCATATGATTTTTCATTTGTTTATTTGGATATATATTATGGGGTTTGGGTTTTACAAAATTATTCATCTACAAAAATGAGCAATATGTTTTGTCTAATAATACATGTATAACCCAGATTGAATTGCTTGCCGGATCCAGGATGGGGGAGGGAAAGGGAGAGGAAGACAATTTGGATTAAATAACTTTGGAAAACTTATGTGGAAATTTGTTATTACATGTAATGGGTAATAATTAATTAAAATAAATAAATACATTTTTTTCGCAATGGATTTTTCTCTGGTGTAAACACTGTGTCTTGGTTCACATGATGAACAGAGAAATATGTATTATATGATAATGTGTGTATAACCTATATCATATTACCTGCTTTCTTAGAGAAGAGAGAGGGGCAAGAGAAAGGGGAAAAAAGAAAGACATTTTTGGACAAAACTAATGTGATAATTTGATCCTCTTAGCTAAGGATATTTATTATTTTTTATTACATATTTATGACAGATCACAAGTATTCTATTGTTATGTTAACTATTATATTATGTTATATATTTTTAAATGTAAAAATAAATGGTAACTCCAAAAAAAGCATCTGAAAGGAAATTATCAGCATTCAAAGACCTAAAGGAGATTAGGATCAGTGAGTTAACAAATCAGTCATAAACAAACTTTTTCATAAGACTTTTCTTTAGTCTAAGCCAATATGATTATGCAAAAGAAAAAAACATGGCACTAGATTGACAGATAGCCACATTTCAGCTTCAGGAGTTTCCTTTGTGTTGTATTTTTATGCATTTAAAAATATTTTCCTGAGGAGTCCAGAAGGACTGTCAAAGGGCTCTGTGACACAGAAAAGGTTGAAAACTTCTGCTTTTATCATGCTGTCTCTTCCTGTGTGAGAAATACAATCAAATACATGTCTTACTAACAGTAAGGTACAGAAGATTGAAGTCTGGAGTAAGGAGAAAAGGTCACATTAGCAACTATAAGCATCTATTTATTATCTTCAGCTCTAGTACTAAAGAAGTGAATTTTTTCCCACTGGTCCCATTATGAGTCTTAAAATAATCTCGGCTAAAATTATTCCAGAATAACCTCCTTAAAGCTTAAAATAAAATGTTTTCCCTTCACATCACTTCATAAATCATATTGATGGAGACAACATTTTTTGAAAGAGGAAGTGAAATGTACCTTGAAATGTTTCTGAGCTGCATTGTTCATAATGCACTGTGTTTATGCAACGAATGATAATCTTAATTTGTATTTAACTCAAGCATGGACAATTGCAAAAGGAATCAAGCCTGTATCTTGAAGCTGAAAGATTAATTTTGCATTTATTAGGTATCATTAATAATGTATTATTACTTTTAATATTATATTATATAATAATAAACATATTGTTATGTATTTAAGTGTGTTGTGTTTTATTTTGTAAAGACCAGGGTCATTATGAAGTCTTATAGTGTCATTTGGGGATTAATAGTCCCCAAGCTTTGGAAGCTTCATTTTATAGGTTAAAGTCAGCTGTAGCCATAATTTATGGCCTTTGTTTGAATCAAACAAGGCAAAGATTTGAGGATAATAACAAGGAGTAGAAACTATTACTAATATCATTTTATTATGTAAGCCCCTTTGTAATAAAACAATTTGTTAATCTTTACAATTAATCTGTACAAAGCACTTAAAAGATATTAGCTCATTTGAGCCTCACAAATACTCTGTGAAATAGGTAATTTTGGGGGGAACTGGACCAAAATTTTATTTAATCGTTGCAAGGAACTTACAGTGAGGAGACTCCTCCAAGAGCTTTTGTTATTTGATAGACCCCTCTGGTAGTCTGTTGAAGCCTAGACACCTTTTCCAAATGACATTTTTAATATACATAAAAGACACAGGATTACGGGGGAAACAATTCAATTAAAATATATGCATCAAAACCTTAAAAAAAAAACTTTATAGACTCCAGATTAAAAAGTTCTACCCCAAGGGGAAGCTCAGTAGCACAATGGATAAAACACCAGATATGGAGTTGGGAGGGCTTAGGTTCAAATGTGGTCTCAGACACTTCCTAGCTTTGTGACCCAGGACAAGTCACCTAATCCTCATTGCCTAGGCCTTACCACTCTTCTGCCTTGGAACCAATGCATAGTATTAATTCTAAGATAGAATGTAAGGGGTTAAAAAATTATGGAGGATGAAATGGCACCTGAATGGATGAATACATGCAGTGAGTGAGAGTGAAGACTTAAGGATAATATCAAAGTTACTAAGCTGAATGACTCCATTTTTCTCTATTTTAGTAGTAAGAGATGATTAATTGTATACTGAATATTTTCATTTAATGTAAATTCCCCTTTAATTTGGTATATTGGATCATATTCTCCAAAATATTATTGTTCTCCACACAGCACATTGGTGTTCCAATAAGTACATGTTTTATTTGTTTTTAAAATAACTTTTCATTTAAGAATTAGCTTCTGGAGAGCATTCCAGGATTCCTTCCAGGCAGAAACTGAATCAGTCAGCAAAAAGTTGATAAGAGTTATCTTTCCTCACTTTTTAAAGGTAAACTGTCACTGTATTCTCTTTCTAGTAAGTAAACCTCTTCTCAGTTTTCCAGGGCTTAAAACCTAGTATCTACCAGATTTGTAAAGACTTTGTCCCATTTTTAAGTACCCTCTAGATTCTTAGCTCCTAAATGCTACTCTTGGCAAATTTCGGGGAGGGGGTTCTCATTTTAAAAATTATATTCTTCCTATTATATGTCAATACAATTTTAATAAAAAATTTTCTAAAATTTCATGATCCATGTTCTCTTCCTCCCTCTTATCCATCCTTCCTTCCTCAGATGGCAGATAACACAGGTTGCGCATATTCTATCATATAATACATTATTTCCAAGCTCATCATATTGTGAAAGAAAACATATATCAATCACTGATACTAGAGAAAAATTCATGTAGGAAATAAAGAACTGTATACTTCAATCTGCATTCAGACTCCCAGCATATCTCATTCTGTACCCATTATTCATTATATCCCTACCAAGAAGAATGATATATATTTTACCATGAGTCTTCTAGAATTAATACTGGGCTTCACTTTGATCAGAATCCTTATTTCTTTGAATATTGTTCTCTTTTAGAGCATTATGGTTATTGTGTATATTGCTTTTGAGTTTGTTTATTTCACTCTATAAGTTAATATAAATCTTTCCAAATTTCCCCCAATTCTTCATTTTTGACATTCCTTGCAGTGCCATCAGTATTCCATTGCATGCCATGGGATATTGATGGCACTGCAAGAAATGTTCAAATGAAGTCTTCTTTATTACTTCCTGTACCCTTTCCCTTTTAACTTCTCTCTCCTCAATGGACAATTTGGATGCCCTCATTCCCTCCCTACTCCCAGGTCCTCTGCTTATTTTTCCTTTTCCCCTACAACTCCCAAGTGAAAGGAAAAAGGATCTTTAGTCATTAATACTTTGGTGACTCTCAGGTGGTGGCATTTCTATTATCATAACACCTGAATGGAGGAAAGGTTTTTGGGCAACAATAGCTTGTTGAGTATCTGCTTTCCATGACCTGTATGAGACTGCATATTTAAGCCCATCAGTGACATCTTAAGAGGAATACTCATGGTGGGAAAAAAGGTATGTCTAGAGGAAATTATAGATGGGGATTAAACCCAGACAGCAAATAGTAGATGGCACAGGGCATCTGACTTCCCATGAAAGCTGTGATGTTTAATGAAAGCAGACTCACATAAAAAAATTACCCAGAAACCATAATTTCAAGATACTTCCTAAAAATTCCATGTAAATTATCATATTCTAGCTCTTCAGGCTAAAAAGAAATCAGACAGTGAGACCAAAAGTTTAGTAAATACTGCTTCTTCATGATTTAATTCCTCTGTTCTATTTCCATGGGAATTTGAGCTTGGGAATGAATCTGAAGAGTATTTAATGATAATACACAGTTATTTTCTCTAAGCCCAATGCTAGAGGTAGCAGTAAGAGGAAGGAATGGAGGTGCTAGGAAGATGCCAAAAAAAGCATTGATTGGAAAAGGTGGGATTGGGAAGGAACTTAAGAGTGGCTCAAAAACAAAGGTCTTTTTCAGTTTGTGCCATCCATTTCATAACAGGGTCACTTCACAAATAGCTTTGTTTTACATGTGGCACCTGAAGAATAAAGGCCCCTGACACAGAACTATTGGCAGGATATTTTTAGAATCAACTTATGTTTGTCCTGCCCTGCTGGCAAACAGCACAAGCAATATCTTTTATTAGAAGAGGTCTTCTGTACTAGCTAGGACACTCTGAGATCATTTAATCTTATCTGTAAAATGGGGACAATAATATCTTTGGAAGATGTGAGGGGGGAAGTGGGAACTGTGTACATAAATACATAGATGCAACTCATGGGTGGCATGGGTAGATTTGATTATCTGGGCCACCTTTGAAGAAAGGAGAAGACCCATTATTGCATTGTCACATTATTAGAGGGTCAGGATAGTTAAGTCTGGGGCAATCTCTCCTCTAATCTCCAAAAGGGGTATCAGGCTAGAATTATATCTTCTTGCTTCCTCTGGGGTAGATGCAAGCTTGCATACAAGTTGAGTCAAGAAGCATTTATTAAGGGCCAGGCATTATGCTAGAAAGACCACTTTGATAGCAGAGTGGGGAATAGAGAGTCAAGAGGTGATGAGGGGCTTACACCATGGTGATAGCAATGTCAGAGAAAAGAAAACAGAAAAATTGGATTGGAAAACAAACCCAGACTTGGGTGGAATCTGAGTTATACCTGTAATGCTTCCCCTTAGAAGCAGTGTGCCATAATAGATGATAGCGAGTTGGCCTTGGAATTGGAAAAGGTTAGTTCAAATCTTACCTCCAACTTGAATTGGCTATTTGATCCCAGGCAAATCACCAAACCTCTTAGTGCACCAGACAACTCTAATATCTGTAAGTTGCTCATCTATAGAAAGACTTCTCTGATGCCTCTTCCCAGTATCACCTTGTATCTAGCTGTAGCCATTTATACACTGCCAAGGAAAATCTCTTTCTTCACGCTAACAGATATAAAAGAGGTGGACATGCCAATTAAAAGAGCACATCTGAAAAACACAAGAGATCCAAGAATAGGGATGGTGACCTCCTCAAGAAGACCTCGATGACAGATGCAATTTGGCAACAAGCAAGACAACCTACTACGTGCCAAACACTTTACAAATGTTATCCCATTTAATCCTTACAACAACTCTGAAGGGTAGGTGTCATTAGCAACTTTTTTCAGTTGAGAAAACTGAAACATTGGTTAAGTCACTTGCCCAGGGTCACATACGTAGTAAGTGTCTGTGGCTTGATTTAAACTCAGGTCTTCCTGACGCTCAGTGGAACATTCTGTCCACTTTGCCACCTAGCTGAGAGTACTGTAGACATTGGGGACAGACTCTTTTTTGATGGAATGATAAACCCAGAGGATCCAAGGATACTATAACCTGATAGTCCTAGGATCTTTGATTTTGTTCATCATTGATCTTTAATAAAATGAAGCAGTACCCTAGGAGATAGAGGTGGAAGTGATCTTAGAGGCTCCATGTACTCCAACCTCTCGACTTATGGTTGAGAAAATGAAGGACTAAATGGCTTTCCCATGATCAGGCAGGTAGTTATATCAGAGGCAGGATTCAAACCCAGGTCCTCTGAATCTAGAACCATTATTCTACTTTACCACAGTGCCTCCCTTTTTATGAAGTTGTTTGAATGCTTTTGGTCAGCCAGGTTGTCCAATGAATAGAGAAGTGGACTTAAAATAAGGAAGGTTTATCTTCCTAAGTTCAAATCTTCCCTCAGATTCTAACTAGCTGTATGACCCTGGTCAAGCCACTTAACCTTGTTTGCCTCAGTTCTTCGTCTGTAAAATGAGCTAGAGAAGGAAATGGCGAACCATTCTAGTATCTTTGCTGAGAAAACCCAAAAATGGAGTCATGAAGAGTCAGACACAACTGAAATGACTCAACAACAACAATGAAAATTAGATGCTATTACTAATTACATGACTATAATCAGCAAATTATTATTGATTTCTGATCATAAGAGGCAGTGTTATCTTCTCTCTTCCCAGCTATCATGCTGGCAATGCAGAAATGAGCCTTCTCCTTCTCTCTTCAAAGATGGCACACAAAGCCCAGATTCAAAATCCATCTCTTACATACTAGCTGCGTGACTCTGGGCAAGTCACTTAACCTCTGCCTCCATTTCCTCACCTGAATATTGGGGATAATGTTAACGCCTACTTCCCAGGGTTGTGGCGTAAACAAAATGAGATGTTTGTAAAGAGTTCTTGCAAATCTCAAAACATTATATAAACACTAGTTACCATCATCATCATCATCATGATCATCATCATCATCGTTGTTGTTGTAATCCTGATTCTACTTACTTTACTTTGCATTACTTCATCTATCTTCCTGTGTATATTTTTCAAATTCCTCCTTTCTTAAAGCCCTGTGGTATTCTATTACTTTCATGTGCTACAGTTTGTTTAGCCATTCTCCAAACTATAAGCATCTATTTTGTTTCCATTTCTTTGGCAATGTTTCATTTTTAGTTGAGGTAGAGAGGTTAGAGAAAGGGAAACAAAAGCAAAGTCCCAAGGGATCAGTCCCAGGCTGTATACCATTTAACATTTTTATGATCACCCCATTACACAGTATGGTAGACAGTACCATAAAGAAAGGGATCAAAATTCAAAATCGCCATAGCCAGTGGAAAGACATTAAAAATAAACAGAATAAGCTCTCAGCAGAAAGAAATACTACCACTTACATAGGTCAAAGGACAGGTTTGGAATGGTGGGACCACAATAAAATTCTACCTAAATACAAGTTTAAGAAGTTGGTTACATGTAAGGGAAAGATCCAGAAATTCTGCATGACCCAAAACTAAACATGAATCAGCACCATGTGATAGTAAAACAAAAACCTTGGGAAAACCATATACAAGAACTGTTATAAAATCTTTCCATTATAATGAGAACCACTCAAATCCTCCTTTGAATTTAAATAAAAGAAAAACTTAGGTTAGAGGATTGGTGAAGGAAAAAAAGATGATTAAAGTGTTTAAAAGCAAAAACTTAAAAAAA
>NW_025345955.1:0-8979 GCF_016433145.1 Gracilinanus agilis | reverse complement strand
CTTGTTAGTACCTATTTTTATTGTAAGCCTTATCTGTACCCTTTAATGGCCCCATTATCTCCTTTCTCTAGCCTCTCTCTACATAAGAATTATCTCTAATAATTTTTAGGCAGCATACACAGTAATATTTTCTCTAATGCATTTTCACCCTTAAGAATTCACTTATAAATTAGGGAAAAAAGGAAGGAAGTTTGTAGATATATAATAGAAAGGAGCTATTCCAAGTAAATGTACTGTTTAGAAAAAAGTAATTATTTTTTCTTGCAAGGATTGTTTGGAGGGAAAAGAAACATGTTTTCAAACTCGAGTTTGAATTCATACTGTAGAAAGAACCTTACTTGCCACAATATATATTGTGATTTTATCCAGTAATGTATGTTTTCATTTGGAGGAACTCTACAAATTGAAGGCCTACAGCCTTGGATTCTTGACATAAAAGGTCAAAGTTTTAGGAAGATGCAATGTCAATATGCTAATGTTTCCTTTTCAAATTCCCTTCCTTTGAAATGACTATTTATATACTATATTAGCTATGATATGGAACTATCCAACTTAGCAAATTTTTTGCATTTCTGTGTTTTCTCTATAGAATGAGCCACCTTCAAAAGCTCAATATAATCAGCATCAAAAGCCATAAAGTTTCCTGTAATTCCACTTTATATATATCTACATGATTCATGAAAGGTAATAATCACTGGATGTATTATAGCCTTTGCTACAAAGATCAATGAATTAAATTGGCTAGAACAAATAAGGTGACAAAAGATAATGATCAGTAGCAGGAACAGAAAAAGACCCATGATTTAGGAACTTATATCATCATTGCCCTTAATTGTGCAGCAACAACCTCATAAGTTATTAAGTTGCTAATTGGAAATAGCATAATACATGTTTTTTTTAATGGCTGACCAAGAATTTTATCATTCTCTATGGTGAAATTAAAAGCAAAGTATCTGATTTTCTTTTGAAGGGAAAAAGGGGGTCCTACTATTTGCATTAGAGTACTGGCAAATTGCTTAGAGGGTTGAGCTGGTTAATTGGAACTCTTTCCAGGAAAATGTTTCATTTTGCTCCTTAGTTTTAAAAAACAAATCAGTTACTGATTAACACAACAGTTTTCTGAACAAGGAGTCCTTGTTGACTCTAATGGGAGATGTGCATTAAAAGACCTGACTCGATAAATAAAATACTTTTCTGACTTGGTTTTAAACAAATAATTCCTAGCAAAGCAGAGGAAACTGTAATTTTGAAAATGAAGCACATTCTCAATAAGAGGAATGCTGGGAGTAAGAGAAGGAAGAAGGAAGGAAGGAAAGAAGAAAAGAAGGAAGGGAGAAAGAGAAGGGAAACTCTTCGTAAGTCTCCATTGCTTTTTAAATGCCAAATCCAAGGGCCAATACAAATGCATTAAGTTTGCCATCACTGAAGTGTCAATTTCATGATGTCTAAAGTACAGAACAAAACTCATACCATTTGGGATAAAGATAGTTTACACATTGACTACTAGATTGTGGAAGGTAGAATACCCCATCTGACTTTTCCTGATACATACCAAGGCCCCTGTGCTACAATAGCAAAATATACAGATTCCTATAAGAGAGGAAGCCCCTTCTTTTATTGGCTTTTTTTGTAAGCAGTTGGTACTGTGATGACATTTACCTTACATTTTACATATTATTAAGCACTTCGTAGAGCCTTTGTATTTTTCAAACTAAATTTCATTTTCATGAATATCTGAATTCAGACATTCGCATTGAGAGACACAACTTGGTTTCTAATTCTTTGACACTATAGAAAGTCACTATAAATGTATAACAAGTGTCCTTTGTCAAGTTCTCTGATGCCTTTTGGAGGTATAGAGCAAGTGGTATTATCACTTGGTCAAAAAATATGAGCAGTTTGATCCCATGGGTTGAAAGAGACATGATTGGGGATGTAGACTCTAAATGATCACCCTAGTGCAAATATCAATAATATAGAAATAGGTTCTGATCAATGACACATGTAGAACCCAGTGGAATTGCTTGTTGGCTATAGGAGGGGGATGTGAGGAGGGGAAGGAAAGAACAGGAATCATGTAACTGTGGAAAAATATTCTAAATTAATTAAATAAATAAATAAACTTCCAAAAAAGTATGAGTATAGAGAGCCAGCCTCTATATGGTTTTGGGGTCCTGAGTGGCGTTGGTGGCATAGGATTGTTAAGGCAGGAGAAAGAAAATGAGAACCACTAGAATAATGGTTAGCCCATGCTGTTCTGAACTCTGTGGGCTTTGGAGTTTATTATATACTGATTTCAAACAAAGAACACAAAGAAAGAGTCATAGTTGTGAAGGGGTAACAAATCATACACAGCCCATTAAAGTCTAAAGAGTAAAGGTACAAAGACAATGGCCAAATTCCAACCATCAATTAGTAGGGGATAATTCTGGGAGCGGAAATATTTTATGGAGATGCTCTGGATTATAGGTTTTCACCTGGTCAAATAAAGTCCAGACTAAAGGCTCCAGTCTAATCTAAGTATGCAGTCTTATGTAAGTGATGTTTGTTAGGGTTCAGGCTTCATAATTATCAAGGAGAGGAATCATTAACTCAGTAGATGCTGTTCTGCTAAAGACTCAAAGCTTTCCAATAAGAATATTAAGAAAGGTGGGGATCTAAAATTGAGTCAAAAGAGGAGCCTCAGATTTTTATCTTAGATGGCCCATTCTGTCTGCGTCCTGACATGCAGTGCAGAAAAATCATACACACATTTTTACTTGCCGATGATTTTGTAATGGGATCCAGATAAAATATCTATTACAGACTCTGTTTCTCTAAATGACTCCTAATAGCCTTTTGGAGGAATCAAGTTGTTTTTGGATTAACTTACCTGCTGGTACCAGAGCTTTTCAGGGCTCAGGTGACCAGGACCAAACACAAAGACTGCCTCAGCCTGGATTGGTCACATAGGGAATCCAGATAACAGGCCCTAAATTTGACCCTATTTCTCCAATGGCTTTCTACATCCAATGGCTCTCAACAGTTCTCTGAATTGTCCTCACTTCACTCCACATCACTTTATGCAAGTGTTTCCAGATTTCACTGAAACTGTCCTTTCTATCATTTCTTTTTAAAGTTTTCTGTTAAATTCGTATACCATAATTTGTTCAGCCATTCCCCGTTTGATGAACACCTCCTTGCTGTCTCTTTCTTTGTTACTACAAAAACAGTCCTTTTAAATATTTTGTACCTATGGGTCCTTTTTCTTTGATCTCTTGGGGTATACCCACCAAAGGGATTAACATGGTCACAAAATCAATCATCCGTTTCCTCCATCAGGCTAGGTGTTCTGGAATATGTGGTTTTTGCAGTAATGACAAACTAATAGAAAGGAGGACCACTAAACCACACATAGGAATCCCTGTGAGCCACACAGTGATTTGCAAAACCATATGTTAATATCATCTATCTTTTACTGTATTTTTATTTATTTTGTGAAATATCTCCTAATTACATTTTGTTTTTTGTTTTTTGTTTTTTGTTTTTTTTTTTTATTTTAAACCCTTAACTTCTGTGTATTGACTTATAGGTGGAAGAGTAGTAAGGGTGGGCAATGGGGGTCAAGTGACTTGCCCAGGGTCACACAGCTGGGAAGTGTCTGAGGCCGGATTTGAACCTAGGACCTCCCATCTCTAGGCCTGGCTCTCAATCCACTGAGCTATCCAGCTGCCCCCACCCCTAATTACATTTTAATCTGGTTTGGACCACACTTGGGAGTGTTTTAGGCCATGTGTTAAACACCTGTGATCTATAGTATACTTCCACAGTGAAAGAATATCTTACATTGCATAAGAAAATTATGTTATTGAATTGTATATATTTAGTTAAATGGATGAAAGTTAGATGGACATTCAACTGCTGTGTGGTGAAAAAAAGAGGCATAATCATAAGATAAAACCTATTGTAGCACAATTTCTGGCCCTAGGAAGCTAGAATCTAGCTTCAGATCTAGATCTGGCCACTCATTCTACTGGCTTCTGCTTTCTCCACTGCCCCAGAGGTCATCCCTACCCTCCCAAAGCCACCTTGACCTTCTACTTCCTGCCTCAACTCCTCCAGGCCATAACTCTGCTTGTGCCCACTGTGAGTAGAGCCTCCAAGGCTTCACAACACACATCACTACCTGCTACGAGTTTAGATTTCCAGGGAGGACCTTAAATTGTCTAATAATGTTCCTCCACTGATACCTCAACCTTGGATTACACCCCTTATTGACATGCTGATTAATATTAAAGAGCTGGAGAAAATCACAAAACTTTGTTGACTGTTCATGACAAATTCATGTTATATAACCATCTCTGGCAGGGCAATCATTTTACACCTCCATGATAGATTTGATGCTGTTCTAAACCTTACCTCTTTCCAAATCTGCCACATGGACCCCTTGTTCCCACTCTCATGTTTGAAGAACTCACTGCATATTTCACTGAAAAAATTAAGGCCGTTTGCTGAGAGTTTCTTCTTTCCTTTTCCTTGCCTCAAAAAGCTCAAATGGATATCTTCTTCCATTATCTTCACTTCTGTCTCATGTGATAAAGTGGACCTTATTCTTACCAAGGCAAACCCTTCCATGCTTCCTTGAATTGTGAGGAAGATTAGTTAGTAATTAATTAAGTTGGATAGGGGATTCTACACTAAAACCTAAATGGCAAAACCACAGGGCAAGGGGAGGACTTGACTTCTCTAATCTTAGTGACCTAAGCAGGCAGGGCCCAAAGGAGCAATGCAGGAGTCACTGGGAAGTCTGCTTCAAACCTGGTTCCAGACAGGTTTGACCAGCACAGCTAAAGGGCCTGAGGGTGGCTTTGAGGGTTCTCCCAGTAATCCACAGATGATCACAGGATGCCAAAAGCCAAGGTGGTCCAAGGTACCCAAGTAGAGAGAGTGTGCTTGAGATGCTGTCCACCAGATCCCAAACTCCTCCTCCACTCGGTGCAGCTCTGTAGGTCTTGTCCACTTGCTAGAAGCCACCACCACTCAGAATCCCAGGGAATCAGGATGCAAGGTGTCCTTAACTCTGAGATCTCTCCCAGGGCTAGCAACAGTTTGTACCAACCACTAATTGAGTCTCTCTCAGAGCACAAGCAACTTCCTGCTCCTTCATTCCATCTTGGAATGCTCCAGCCCTTCCTGCTAGGTCCAACCTTAATAATTAATTACTAACTAATCTTCCTCACAACAGTTCTCATTCCCTCCAGACTGCTCTGACAGATTGTGCCCTCAGTCATCCCTACTTTCTCTAATCTGTAATTTCTCCCCATGCACTCACTCTTTCCTTGCTTCCTATAAGTATGCCCATGGCCCAGATAATCCTTAAAAAAAAAAATCATTTGATCTGAGCATCTTTACTATGTAATGTTCCAGGTATCTCCTTAACTTCTCCACAATACTTCAATACTCACTGTCAACAGAACTGTTCCATGTGTCACAAACTGCTCACAAGGAGCTTGGCTTCTTGGTGACTCTCCCCTCTTGGTGTCTGTTCTTTTGGGTTTCCCAAGTATCTGTGTCATTGACTTCATCCAACCTCTCTGCTTGTGAGCCCTTGTGAGCCCTTTCAGTATTCAGATTGAAATCTAACCCAGACGTTTTCTCAAATTATAAAACCAGTCACGAAGCACTTAACAGAATGCCAGAATTTCCCCTTAGAAATAGTTAAGAAGATTCTGTGTGGGAAGCCTGATTGGGCTTCTTACTTCTTATTTCATTCAGGCTCCTCTGTATGGTCTTAATCAGATGCTGAAGGCTTATTGAAGTTTTTTTTTTTTTTTATTTCTGGGCACAGAACAGTGATGCTTACAACTCGAGCAAATGCTCATGAGGTCAGTGGGTAGGTAGGTAATGCTTGTTTTAATGCCTGCCTTTTTGCTTTGCAGTCCTGTCATTGTTTTGGATTCTAGCAGTGAAGATGAAGAGTTTGAATCAAGTAAGTAGAACCTGTTCTACACTAATTTAGATTTCAAAGGAAAGTTTGGAAGAGATGCTTCTAGATGCTGAGCTGGAGTGGCATGAAGTAGCTCCAGGGTAGCGGCCACTGCTTTGTTAATAAACTTTTGAGGTTCATTGCTCACTCAGATTGTTAGAATCGAGGCATTCAGAAGTCCATTCCTTTCTTGCTTTTGCTTTGCTGCTTTACTTTTTTTTTCTTAGCTTTCTTTCCTTGTGTTTTCCAGCTGGGCTCCATCTTAGGCCAGGATATGTGGCTTCTCTTGCTACCAAGGTCCTTTGGTTGTTGGGACTTCGGGATTTGCATGGCCAGATTTTGCTAATCTGTAACCTTTTAAATGTAACCCACTTTCTAATGCTTAATCTTTCTTTATGATTCAGTGTTGTCCCGTGGCAAAATTCCAAAGCTACAAACAGATTCATCTTCAGAGAAAAAAAGTGAACAGTGAGTATGAGATTTATTGAAAGGGCTCTTCACATGGGCAGTGGGGTGTAGTGGGTTTGGAGTCTGGAAACAATAGTTTTGACTCCCATCTGAGATGTTCACTAGCCTTATGACTTCAGGCAGATCATTTTCCCTCTCTGGTACTTGGTTTCCTCATGTGTAAAATGAGGAGACTGGGCTAGACGATCTCCCAAGTCCCTTCCAGTTCTAACTGTGCATGATTCTAAGAAGATTTCACATACAGACCTTAAGGGCAGAATGTAGTGTGAGAGTTGGGAGGGTCTTCACCTGTCACCTTGACCAACCCATACCTGAAATGAATCCACAGTCTAAGCTACTCAGCAAATGGTCACCCTCCTGAGGCAATGGGATCTTGGTTTTTTGGATAGTTCTCTTTGTGAGAGCATTTTTTCTTCTCCTAGGCCTTTATCTGCTTCTCTGTGTGACAGACTTTAATAAACTTGAAGACATGTCTCACCATAGTCTTCTCTTCTCCAAACCAAACATCCTTGACTCTCTTAGCTGATATTTCTATGGCATAATCTTGAGGTCTCTTTCTAGGCCTGGCTGCTCTTTTCCAGATTCTCTAAGTGTTGCAGCCAAATCTGACTGAGTAGCTTATGACCAGTATTACTACTCTTCTGGAGAATAGAGTTAATGAAAAGTTGCATTTACATTTGTACCAGGTGCAGAAATGCTTCAATACAGTCCTGAAACTTGTTCTCCCTTCTTTCCCTTATCAATTTCCCATATTGCCTTGCAGATGTGATGAAGCTACAACCTCCAGTGGTGTGACAGTGAAAAGAAAGAGACCCCAGGTGGAACCCAAAAGTAAGTGGTCTCTACACTCTCCTTGACTTAGAGCAGGGTCAGTACAGGCTAAGGTCCTTCTTCAGATACTTAGAACCTTCTAGAAGCCAGGGCGTCTCCATAATCCTCTACCCCCTTCACCACACCACTGTGTATATCTATGTACATATTGTATTCTGCCCCATCTATAAATAGGATGTAAGTTCTGTGAAGGCAAAGATGATATTGGTTGTGTCATCGTATTCATAATGCCTGGCACACAGATGCTTAAATGTTTGTTAATCATGAGGCAGCTGGGAGTGCCACAGTGCATAGACTGATAGGCCTGGAGTCAAGAATCCCCTAGTTCAGAGATGGGCAAACTTTTTAAAGAGGGGGCCAAAGGAAAGGAAATGCTCATCTCTTAGTTTCTAAGGTAACTCTTTCCAAGTTTCGTTGTATTGTATCCTACTCATTGTATTTGTCAGATTAGGAATAATGTCTTGCAGCCAGATAGAACATATTGGGGGCTGCATCTGGCCCACAGGCCATAGTTTGCCCATCACTGCCCTAGTTCAAAACCAGCCGCAAATATTTGCTAGCTGTGCCTCAGTTTCCTCAACTGTAAAAGGGAGATGACAGTAACACCTCTCTCCTAGTGTTGTTGTGAGGATCAGATGAGACAATATTTGTAAAATGCTTAGCATTTTGTGCCTGGCACACTGGCTCTTAATAAATGCTTATTCCTTCCTCTCTCCTACTCAGATTGTACTGCATGAAAATACTTGGTGTTAGGGGTTTTAAAAAGTATATTTGCAGGTACAGCCAGGCGACTCAGTAGATCAAGGGCCAGGCCTAGAGATGGGGGAGGTCCTGGCTTCAAATCTGGCCTTAGAAACTTCCTAGCTGTGTGACCCTGGTTAAGTGACTTTTCTGCCTTGGAATACAGTATTGATTCCAAGACAGAAGGTAAGAGTTTTTTAAAAAAGTATATTTACCAGGTTAGAAAGAGGAAATTTTATTTTATTTTTCTTTAACTTTATTGTTTTAAATTTATTTTTATTTCCAAATGATTCTTTTATCCCTCTATAGCAAAAATGAATAATATGGAAATAGGTATCAAGTGATAACATTTGTACAACCCAGTGGAATTGCTTGTTCACTCCAAGAGGCAGGAAGGAAGAGGGGAGGGAAAGAAAATGAATCATGGAAACATGGGAAAATATTTAAAAATCAAAATAAAAGACCCCAAATGATTCTTTTTCATTGTTTCTTTAAGATTTCAGAATTTTATTTTTTTAAAATTCTGAACACTTAAACACCAGAGAAAATGGTTTAATCTACAGAACTAAAAAATAAAATGCTGTATACATGAAACTGTAGATTTGATTTTCCTTTTAAGTATCAAATACATTTAACATATAATTTTCACAGCTGTCCTATCTAGCTTTCATTTTTTTGAGATTTCCTTCTCTTCTATGCTTTTTTTTTTTTTTTTAACCCTTACCTTCCATCTCAGAACCAATACTGTGTGTTGGTTCTAAGGCAGAAGAGTGGTAAGGGCTAGGCAGTGGGGATTAAGTCACACAGCCAGGAAGGGTCTGAGGCTAAATTTGAACCCAGGACCTCCTGTCTCTGAGCTTGGCTCTCAATCCACTGAGCCACTCAGCTTCCCCTTCTTCTATGTTTATTTTTTAAAAATGCTTCAATGTCTTTTTCTGACTTTTCCTCCCCCCCCCCCCCAAGTCCTCTAGTCC
>NW_025345954.1:0-12217 GCF_016433145.1 Gracilinanus agilis | reverse complement strand
CCCTCACTCAACCCTCCCCCCCAACTACCCAAATTGGGAAGAAAAAAAAAAAAGAAATCCCCAAAGCTCTTATACCAAATGCTAAATGGGCCCAGCCAAGCCAAACATACTTCTATATTAACTGTCTCTGTATATGTATCTCTCTCTGACAGGAATGGGCAGCGCCTCTGGAATCATGCTTGGTCCACACTATACTGATCAGAGTTCTTAAGTCTTTTTGTAGTTGTTTGTCTTTAAAATGTTGTCATTGTTATGTCATTTGTTTTCAGACTCTCCTTTGACATTTCTCATGGTACAGTTTTATTCCCTTCCATCCACATACCATCATCACTTGTCATTCTTTAATTCCTAGGCCCTTCCTCAGTTTCCAGTTCTTTGCTATAACTGAAAGAGCTGCTATAGATATTTTTGTATTTATAGGGCCATCTCCTTTTTCCATGATCTCTTTGAGATCTAGACCTAATAAATAATATTGCCAGATCAAGGCTTATGCCCAGTTTAGCGACATTTGGAGAATAGTCCCAAATTGCATTCAAGATTAACCACACCAATTCACGGCTCCAGCAACAGTAACCGTGTGCCCCTGTTTTCTGTTAGCTCCTTCAGTATTTGTTATTTTTCCATTTTGGGACATCTTTCCAATCTAATAGGTGTGATGTAGAAACTTTAGTGTTGTTTGGATTATTGTTTTTTTTTCTGATCATTTGTGATTAGAAGAATTTTTGTCCTATGGTTCCTATTTGTTTATAGTTTTTGGCTTTCTTCTGTAGGGATTAAATTTTAATGGTTCATATAATATGTGAAGATTTTAAATAATAATTGTGGTTGCTGATTCAAAGTATTATTGCTCAAAGTTGAAATGACTTTAATAGCTTTTATTTTAAAAAGAGGTGGAAAGAGTGAAATCAGAGAACTACAAAAGGGTAGAGAAGGCTTTAGCCTATCTAACTAAATATTGCTTCTGTGCTTGACTCAGCCAAGACTTGTTGACCTTCAACCAGAATTAAACTCTTTCCAGAAGACAGGAAGGGAAAGCCAGCTATCCACTCACCCAAGTTCCCTCCAAGAGGCAGGTCAAGACGATGACTCGATGACTCAAGCTGAAGGTGACTCTTGAGGCCGACTTTCTTCCTTGAGCTGACCTTCTTGAAGCTGACTTCCTTCTTGAAGTCCAACTCCTTCTTGAAGCCAACTTCCTTCTTGGAGTCTACTTCCTTTAGCTCCAGAAATTCAGGGCCTTTTATAGTGGCTTCTTGTCCCTTCCCCTTTTCATAAGGGCCAATCATAGCTTCCAAATTGCCTAGCACTGCCCGGGGGCAGTGTTTGTGGGAATCACTTCTCTCCTTCTGGAGAGGTGAATACTCATCAAAAGAGTTCACAGATTCCTGGCTGACTGAGGTGTGAATTCTCATTTCCTGGCTGATTGAGTTAAAAGGGTGGAGAGCTCCTCCAACCAATGCTAAGTAGGATATTCAAGCTTTTTTTGATTCAATTCAAAAGTAGACCAAGGAGAGTTAATCCCATCTTCACAGTACTAAGAAGGGGTATTTAAGTTATTGTTAACCAAAGTGTTAACTCAAAATAGACAAAGAGAATAAAGGATTCCCTTTCACAGGTGTAAACTCAGAGAGAACCAAGACTTCCCTTTTATACTTCCTTTGAGACTTGCTAGATCATATCCTTTAATCATCTATTGGGTAATGGCTATTCTTAGAAATTTGAATCCATTTCTTCCCTATCTTGAATTAGGAGACCTTTATCAGAGAAATCTCTTGCAAGAATTTTTTTCCTCAATTAATTTTTCATTTAAATTGCATTGGTTTTGTTTGTGCGAATCTTGATTGTTCTGTATAACCAAAATTGACCATTTTCTCTTCTGTGATCCTTTCTGTCTCTTGTTTGGTCAAGAACTTTTCCCTTGGCCTTTGTTGGGACAGACAGTACAGACCGGCCCTGAGCTGCAGAGGAGGTGGAGGAGCCGAATTGCTGGAGTCAAGTTTCTCATAACAGCAAAGGTCTCTTTTTTGTTTCCAAATTTCATTTTTTTTAAAAATTAAGAACTTTATCTCCAAATAAAACAAGCATTTCCTTATACAAAGTAGAACAGAGATTTGTATATGAAACTACAAATCTCTATGTTAATACCATTTGCTTTTCCTTTTAAGTCTATAACAGCTTTAACTTGTATAACAATCAAAGTTGTTCTCATTGTCTGTTTCCTTTTGACTTTTTTCCCATTCTCTTCTCTGCATTCTCAAAAAAATGCTTCAGTGACTTTTTTTTCCTTCCTTTGGGTCAGATTAGCTCTGCTCCTAGCTTTCATCTCCTTTCCACCCTCCTACCCACTTTTGGGGGGACGGGGGTAAGAAAAAGAAAAACCCTTGTTTTACTAGATATATTCAAGAGGGAAAAAAGTGCACATTGTCTATGCCCACAAATAAATGTCTCATTCTGTACCCTGAGACTGAGAGTCCTCTGGAATCATGGTTGGTCACTTCTTTGCTTTGAATTGAATAAATTGTTCTCCTGGTTCTACTCACTTCACCCTGGATCAATCTTTCCAAGTTTCTCTGTTCCTTTTCCATTTCTAAAGGTGTAATCATCTGGCATATTCCACTGTCTCATACATGTTTATTTTTGAGCCATTAGCCCTGTGTTTTGGCAAAAAGGTGGACCATTTTCAACATTAGCAGCTAACTGACAGTGACCTAAATCTTGAGCTTTTCAGACATTTCTTGGTGCAGCTCACAAGTCTTCCACCAAGGGCAAATGAGCTAATTTTTAAAAATCTTTTATGACTAAATACTAGGTATTTCTGTAGTTACTTCCCCACCAGATGGCCTTTTCAGTTCCCCAATTTAAATACCTAATATTACCCAAAGGTGCAACATTAAACGAAAGAAAAAAACCTTATTGTTCACTGGTTATAAATGAATAAAGGGACATAATTGCTTCTCACTGTGTTTTTTAAAGGGCTCATTCTGAGTACTACCTAATTCCTGGTATTGGTTCGATGGTATATATGTTCTTCATCAGACCATAGATTGATTTTTAATTTAGATAACAGTGGCATTAGCTGGATCCCGTCCTCCTAGGGCTGCCACTATGGACATGTTGCGGTAAAATATTATCTATAGTCTTCCTAAGCCTGATGCTGACAGATGAGCTAATATTTCTCAATCTAGCCAGCCCTGGCTTTTTGGAAGGCAGAATGTCTTATGTTCAAAGGCTATGGCAACATCTATGATAATGGCAGGACAGTTAGTTCTTCTCATCCATGATGACTAAATCTGGTCTTAGACCTCTCTTGAATTGTATTTTGATACCTTGAGAGAGTCTTTTTTCAAACTGCTGCTGGATAATAACTGCACTCGTTGGAGGAGCGCAGTGGCAGATAACATGTGGGCAGCATTTCATTTGCTGTCCCACACCGACAGCAGTCCTTGTCCACAGAACCAAATCTCCTGGCCCTGCTCTATGGGTTGCAGTCCATTGTGGCTCTGTGAATGATTTGCTAGGCTGCAAACTGGGGAAAAGATTCTTCCCTCATAAAAACATTTGAGTAATGGAATATACTTTACTCCAATTGGGTTTGCTGATGAGCTGTTGTTTCTCAAATGCTTTCTCAGCATCTCTTTCAAATTTCTCTCCACTCCTTCAAAGGTTAGCAGACCGTCCTTCAGCCATAGTGCCAAGATGCAATTTTTGGCTCTCCACTCAATTCAAATTTTAGCTAACAGTGACTAGGAGGTTACCCATAGCTGGGAGCTAATATTGGGAGCTTACCCCAAGCTCTTCTCCTGTTGAGCTGCTGACATAAGGGGCTGGACTTCTGATTTAAAGGTCGCATTTGATTCGGATTGCAAGAGAGAATGGTGGGATCCGGTACATCTCAGTTAACTGGCATAGTTAAGGACTGTTAAATGCATCCTCTTGAATGCAGTTTCCTGGTTGTTGATCTAGACCTTACAGAGGGCTCTAAGGCCATGACTAACACATGATTTCCTATGCTTGCTCCTTTTAGGGATACTTCATCAACTCTAGACGGTCCATTTAGTTACCATAGGGTCTAGGAAAGACCCCAGAAAAGTTAAAGACCTACAGGAGGATTTTAAGCCGAACAAACCTAGAAAGAAGAAGCCAGTCTTCTCCCATCTTCACATAAATAGAAAGTAGCCAGTTTTAGATGGCTACAAGAAATGGGAAGCATTTCAAAAATATTGTTTGATTAGAAAGGTCCTGAAAGGTAGCAGGATCGTTGGAAAACAATCGGGTGCAGGGTTGGGGGACCTGCCAGTGTTCAGTTGCCTCTAGGTCTCTTAGCTGGCCAGATTTGCCACACCTACCATGCCTATAATAGGGGTTATTAACTGTAAGAAGAGTTAGTATTTCTATAGTGCTCAAAGGTTTACTTTACAGGTATTAGATCATTTGATCCTCACAACAACTTTGGAAAGCAGGTACTCTTATTCTTATTCCCATGTTATACATAAGTAAACTAAGTTTCATAGAGGTTTAATTACTTGCCCAAGGCCACTCAGATAGGTATCAATGGCAGGATTTGAACTTGAGTCTTCCTATCTCCTAGTCCAGTGCTTGATGTACTCTGACATGCTGTTTCCTATGAGCAGATTCTGGTTCTACATACCAGAGTTCTGTGCTTTTTACCCTTGAGATTTAGCACCATGCCTGGCCCATAGTTGACAGGTGCTTGGTCAGTGCTAGTGCATTGACAGTCATTGACAATCATTGCTGGATGACGGGATTATTTCCCCCTTGTTTTTACACTGTCAGGATCAGAAGGAAAAAACTTATGTTCTAGGGAAATGACACACTGGTGGGTTAATTCTCACTTTTAGTTAACATTACCTGCCTCCTGGAGGACAGATTTGTTTGAATTCGGGCTTACCCTGAGCAATATGTGGCCTGGCTGGGGACAGGAAGGCTCTTCCTACCCCTTCCACTCACCTCGTTCTGTGAGGAGCAAGTCTCTTCCCTGGACCTTAGTTCTTTATCTCTAAAATGGGGGCAGAGGGAGATGTTAGAATAAATAGCTTTTGAGTTCCTTTTCAGCCCTGAATATAATGTTTTTGATGCAGATTTTGTTGCCCACTAGATTTAGGTATGGATGCTTCCAGGTTGGACTTAAGTGTTCTTCTTGGGTACTGGTGGTCTGTTGCCTGGGTGCAAGTTAACTTGACTCCATTCAGTTTTCCTTTATACATGGCAGTTTTCTAGAGCCTTTTGTTTGTGCTTTTAGAGAAGAAATCCACCAAGACTCCTTCCAAGGATATGCCCAGCTCAGATCAGGATTCAGGGACTGCCACACCTGGCTTTTCAGGCACTTCGGGGCTAGTGCCCACCGTGTCAGCTCCCCCAAGCACAAGCACATCAGCAAGTACCCCAGATGCTCCGAAAAGCCGTAGAAGGTATGTGATTAATCAAAGCCAAAGTCCTTGGTGTGCACTCAGCCCTGTGCAGGCTTGGTAATGTGGGAGATAGGAAAGAGGAGATATGAAGCAAGATCTCTGCCATTGACAAGAAGACCAAAATGAGTGGTTGTGGCAGGTGCCAGATCAGGGACTTGGGGCAGGAGACTCCAGTAAGGATTTGCCCCCTTCTCTTCTCCTCTAGTGTGCTCTGGGGGAAGGCTGGCCTCGTTATATCCTTTGTCGGTCTGCTGGCTTCCTGTCATGCACAGTGTTGTCCCTGTTGAGACTGTGGTCTCGACAGTGGGGTCCAGTTGGTGCCTCTGATATGGACCCATAGAGTGTTTGGCAGAAAAGGATTTAGGGCTTCAAGGCCTGCTTTGCACATGTCCCTGGGAGTCTCACTATCACATTTGCCTGCCTTTGCAGGTGTATTTCAAATCGTTTTCCAAAACTTGAGTTTGGTGCAAAAAATCCTTCTTTTGTAGTGTCACAGGAGAGGTTTATGTTGAAAGCCCCCCTTGGGCTTTTTGCCCATGCTCGGTACACCCCACCATAGGTAGAGTTTGTGGTTAGTAGCTTTCTGAAAGAATCCTAGGTTTTTGCTCCCCCAAGTCCCTTACCCTATAATTGGGATTATTCATCCTTTTCTAGGGTCTTTTCAGTTTGTCCCCACAAAGATTTGTTAGATTTACCATGATGGCTTTATTGAGTAATTAAACACCTTCTCTAGGCCAAGCTTCATGCTAACCCCTTAGCAAAGTTGGCAACATGGTTCTCACACTAAAGGATCTGAATGCCTGGTTGAGGGAGAGATGTATACCCAACTGAGTGTATGAGTAGTGAGTGTCCAAATAACATGGGTGTTAGAGACATGCACCCGAGTAGACCAGATGAGGGGCCTTCCAGCTCTTGGGTCTGTGGAAATGACTGGTACCACACGGTGGAGAAGAAGAGCTAGAAAACCTTGTGGCCCGAAGTCAGGGAAGGCATCATGGAGGAGGTTTTGTGCCATTTAAGGTCCCTAGGGGAGACCTCAAGGAATGGGATCAGTTCTTGGTCTGGATACTCCTATTTCCTTTCCATCATGAACTCCTTAAAGTGTTAACTAGCTTCCTCTCACCTTGGAGAGCCAATGAAAACATCGCTCGGCCTCTTCACCTCTGTGCTCCTGTCAGTCAGCTCCGTAAGCCATGCCGAGTTTTTAAATGCTCTGGAAATGGTGCGGGGCTTGGAGAATCGAGGGTGTCTCGGATGGGAGCCGCTAGGTATACAGATTCCACTGACCCTGAAGACTGCTTCTGTTCAGAAGGGAGCTTCCATGTCCAGGACTCCAGGGCCGTGTGTCAGGCCTCTGTCTTGCCTCTTGTCTTGGGAGCCTTGAATCCTCGAATCCAGCCATCCTGCTTTTGAGACAGGGCAGTCCTAGTGGCCCGCCTCAGCTCTGGATCCTGGCCGCCTCTCTCTGGCCTAGTTCTCACTCCGGGGTCTTGCCAGCACCCCGCCTCAGCTCTGAATCTGGACCACCTACCGGTATCCAGCGAGGCTTCCGAAAAGGTGACCCAATCTGATGGCTTTTTTCAGTCCTCATCTCCACCTCTCCAGTCTTGGCCCCTGCCAGTCCCCCTGTTCTCTTGGATCCCTTCTTCTCCAGGTTTTGGTGGTGCTGCTTGTTCCTGATTCTTCTCCTCAGGGTCGGTTACTGAATCTTCATTCAGCTCACGTTCACCAACCGAAAGTGTCCTTTTCTTCCTCCTAAGGGGACTTGTCCAAGACACCTTCTGCTACTCCAATGCGGGGGAGGGGACGAGGTGGGGCAGCTAGGTAGCACAGTGCCTGGCCTGGAGTCTGGAGGGCCTGGATTCAGATCAGCTCCTTCCTAGCCGTGTGCCTCTGGGCAAATCACCGAACCCCAGTTGCCTAGCTCTTGCCTCTCTTCCACCTAGAACTGATACTAAGGCGGAAGGTAAGGGTTTAATTTAAGAACAATTATAATTGGGAGACATGTCCCTACTGTGTGCCAGGCACTGGGCTAAGCACTGGGGAGACAGTCTCTGCCTGCAGGGAACTTGCATCCTAATGGGGAAAGATGGCTGAAATGGGGGTGGGTGGGTGTCAGGAATGGGTCCTGGGCTCTTCCTTCATCTGGAAGTTCTGGGAGGCATTGACCAATCAGAGAAGGGGCCCCAGGGGCAGGAGGGATCTTCCAAGGTGAGAAGGCTGTTTGGTGAGTGGTTGGGAGGAAATCTGGAGAATTAGAGCCCCCTAGTTCAAATCCTGTCTCTGTGTGACTGCAAATCACATCAGATGGGCTTAAAGAGATGGGTTAAATGGCTGTGTGTGAGTGTGTGTGTGAGTGACGTGTGTAGAGGGGGGCAACTTGCTTAACTGCTCAGTGCCTCAGTTTCCTCATCTCTAAAATGAAGGGATTTGACTTGATAGTCTCTAAGGACCTTCCAGCTCTAACTCTATGATCCTGAGATCTTCTAGAACCCAGTTTCTCTGACCAGCCATCACCGCCGCCAGCACTATGTAGGGCTCTATCTCTGGGCCATCTCGGATCATCTGCATTGTCTGAGACTGGCCTTGAATTTGTCCTTGCTTACGGTTGTTCCACTTCATTCTGCCACATGACTGCTGATTGGCTATCCATCTCTCTGTCACCCTTGCCCTTGCCAAGACCGGCCCTCTGATGCTTACGTCCCATCTTCTGTCATTCCGTGCTCTTGGACATCCCGGCCATAGATCCCTCCCACAGACATTGTTGCTTGTTGGTGAGCTCCGGGAGATGTTTTGTTTCCGTGGTGCCTAGTACACGGTACATGCCTCACCAGAGTTTGGTGGCGGATGGGTAGCGCTTCGCTTGGGGAGCATGGATTGCATTCTAGCGTCTAGTCGATGGGAAGTGAGGAAATGGGTATAGGTTGGGATAGAATGCCTCTAGGAGAGGACAGAAATGCACAAGAAAGTGGCAGGCCAGGTTTCACAGCCATAACAATACCATAATTTCTTTTTCTATTTTTGGAAAGTATTGTAATGTGGGCATATTCCCCAAGGTGCCCCCAAAGTGAGCAAAGCTAAAAAGGGTACCAGACCGGTTAATAACCTGTTAATTCAGACTATGCAGCATCCCATGGTCTGTGGGACCAGAATCTCTAGGACTTTGTAGCGATTTTCCTCCTGCCTGTTAGACTGAGCCTTTGGTTTTTGCAAATTGAACTTTGTTTTCTTCTATTATAAATCGACTCTCTCTCCCTTTCAATCCCTTCTTCCCTTTCCCCTTTCCCGGGTGAAAAAAAGAAAAAAACAAACGGTTGTGACAAACATACTTCATCGAACAAAACCAGTTCCCCCATTGGCCATGTCCTCCAAAACGTGGCTGCATTCAATGTAAGCGACATTTCTGAAGGGTTTCTTCTGGGTGAGGCTTGAAGGGTCACGGGTCTAGGCCAGTGATTGTGAACCTTTTAGAGACCAAGTACCCAAACCGCAACCCTCACACCGCATGTGAGCCCAGAGAGGGGAGGGAGGAAGCACTCCCATTGGGCTGCTGGGCAGGGGCGGGGGTGGGTCCTGTGAGAAATGTCCTCAGGCATGCATGTGGAGATGGGGAAGGGAGCAGCCCCCTCCAGCACACTGCCATGGATTTGCCAACGTGGTCTGTGGGAAGGGAAAGGATGGAAGCAAGGAAAAATGGGTTGTGGGCTGGGAAGGTGAGGCGGGAGCTGAGGTCTAGGCTTCAGACAGGAGAAGGAAGGTTTTGGGGATCGAATGGTAGACGATGCTTTAGGTCGTTAGCCGGACTGATGGGAGTTTGTCTCTGCAGAAAGAAGACATGCCGGGTGACCGACTGCTTCCTGGCCGAGCTGTCCAATCCCTCGTCGGACTACGTCAAGTACTTTCATCTGAAGAAGGAGGAGCTGACTGCCAAGCTATATCGCTTATATAATGTCACCATCTTTAGGGAGCAGGTAGAGGCTGTCACTTGGTTGAAAGGGTGGGTGGGGGTACAGAGTGGGAAACGTGGGACTTTGTGCTCTCAGCAGGATGCTGGGTAAGCGAGTAGACACGAATGTAGCACACATTCCACCAGCCAAGGGGCTTTGGAGGAGGTTCTCAGTGAAAGAAGGCTTTTGGAAGGAAGGAGCTTGACGAGGGCCCCAGTGGATGGACAGGATTTCAAGAGACACAACGTAGTGGAAGGAGAAGTCTGGGTGAAGGGAACCGAAGATGGAGAGCACATAGGCCCAAAGGAGCAGGGGGCAGGGAGGTTTAAGGCGGTACAGAAACAGGCATGAATGACTGCACGTGTGGAGGGTGTGTGTTGGGGAGTCATCAAACAAGAACAAGGGAAGCTGGACTTTGATTCCTCACAAAAATCTAGAACACATTGTTGATGGCATATGGGGAGAGAGAGAGAGAAAAGAAATACTCGTTACTGGAAAAATGAAATGAAACTGGGAGAAAAAACCTCATTGATGGGGTGATTTATAAGCATGGGTTTGAAACATGCTTGGTTTGGAGTCAGGAAAACCTGTGTTTGAGTCCCCTCCCCCTGCCTCCCAGGAACTCTCGGCCTCAGTGCCCTCATCTGTAAAAGGGAGTTATTGATCCTCCTTCCCAAGGTCACTGAGAGGATCAACTGAGATTTATCAGAAATGCTTTGCAAACGTGAATTAGTCCCCTGGCCTTCCCCCTCCTCTTCTCCTTCTCTACTACCTCCTCTTTGAAGCCCTTTGCAATCCTCCCAGGCAGTAGTCATCTGGCCTCTGGAACCTCACACAGTCTTATATTTTGCCAGCACCATCATCGGCTAATTGTGTCTGACTCTTCGTGACCCCGTTTGGAGTTTTTCGCCAGTCCTGGATGGTAGATTGATCTGGGTTTGTGTCCTAGCTCCCGGTGAGCTCGTTTTTTTCCTCTTGAGGAAAGGCTTTTTATATGTGGCACTTGAAACCAAAAATTGTCAACATGCAAGTTTTCTCAAATGCGATAAAACGCCGTGTGCCCCGTACGGGTGCGCATGAGTGTGCTGCTTTGGGAGGATGGAGACTAGGGCAAAGGAGAGCTTCTGCTGCTGAGCTGGAGTCCCCCTGCCTGGATTAGGAGTCACTCCATGCCTTCATCCTTAGCATTTCACTCTGACAAAAGTAGGGGCTTTTTGGGGCAGTTCTTTGGGTCATAATGTCCTTTGGTTGGGGGAAAGTGAGTGAGTGGCTGAATGAATGAATGAATGAATGAATGCATGAGAGAGAAGCATTTGTTTTGCACTTACTAAACAGGAGGGAGAAAAAGACAAAAGTGAGGCAAGTCTTTGCCCTAAAGAAGCTTCTAGCAGAGAGAGACACACATAAAGGAAGGCACTGAGGGACAAAGGGGCAGGCCATGGGGGCTTGGGTGATAGCTTGGGGGGGGGGGCGTGGCAGGGGTGGCAAGAGTAGCACTCCTGATCTGCTCTGCTTGGGGACGCCTCCTGACTGCCTTCATTTGTTTTTTGCCCTTAGTTGCCTGAGGAAATCAGCATAACCTGGAACAAGAAGCTTCGTACAACTGCAGGATACTGTCATGTTTCAGGCAAGGAAAGTGGTCCACAGTCATCCCGCGCCATCAGAATTGAGCTTTCCGAGAAAGTCTGTGACTCTGCAGGTAATGGGACAGATCTGACTCCACCGAGGCAATGAGTGACATGCCCAGTGTGGGACCCGAACACCCTTCCCAACACTGGCTGATAGCTTCAGTTTCTCCCAGGCACCCGGGCCGGAAACCTCAGAGTCAATTTGGACTCTCCCTACTTCCCTGTTTCTCATCCCGAGCTAGTCACTAAGATCCAGTCCTTCCTTGGTGATCGTCCTTTTCTGCTCCTGTTGCCACCACCTTAGGGCAGGCCCTCACGATCTCACACTTTGATTGTTGGAGTTGCCTCTTACTTGGGCTGTATAGAGAACCAGCTCTATATTTCTGGGGGTACTGAGTGGCGTTTAGTGGCGTCGGATTGAATGAGAACAGTCAGACTAAGTGCTTAGCTCATAACTGCTCCAACTTGCCATGGAGTCTTGAGTTTACTATATACTGGTTTCACACGGAGAGCACAGAGAAAGAATCACAGCTGTGAAGAGGTTACAAATTATACAAAAACCCATTAAAGTCTAAAAAGGAGAGAGAGAGGCCCAGGGTCAAAGGCCAAATTCCAACTACCAATCAGTAGGAGGTTAATTCTGGGAGTAGAAATATATTCATAGAGATCCTAACTAATTGAGTCCTGTACTCTTGATTTACAGGATTGCAACTGGTCAGATAAAGTCTTGTCTAGCTCTGTTTCTGGCCTTGATTATCTAAGTAATATATTTGTTGGAGTTCAGGCTTCTTAATTATCAAGGAGAGAAACTGTTAACTCTGTACCTGTTGGTTTGCTAGGAACGTAAAGCTTTTCAATAAGTCTATAATATTTTTCCAATAAGAAAAGGTATGGGTGATAAAAGGGGTCAAAAGAGGAGTCTCAGATTTTTATCTATTTGAGACTCTGTTTCTCTTATTGGCCTCCCACAGGGCTGCCTCCTGCCTCTGTTCTCTTTTCTTCCAGGCCAAGGCTCTAAGTGACAATATAGAAAAAGCTCTGGGTTTGGAATCCGAGGATCCGTGTGACCTCGTCCAAGTGCCTTTTCCTACTCTGGGCCTCATTTTTCTCCCTTGTCAAATGAGGGGACTGGACCAAAGTATCTCTCAGGGCCTTCTCAGCTATAACTCCTGTGGTCACCTTCCAGTCTGTCACCAGATTAGCCTTGAAAAAA
>NW_025345953.1:0-4068 GCF_016433145.1 Gracilinanus agilis | reverse complement strand
ATATATATATGATGAGTTGAAGGACAGGACATCTACTGAATGATGGGGAGGGGAAGAAATTTAAAAAATTATAGGAAATGAACAAAAAAGGAACTGAGTTACCACAAACCCCAAAACCAGAAAAAGAGATAATGAATGGAAAGGAGGTTTTAGTGTGAATCAAAGAGATGTGGTGGTGTAAGGTTGCGTTAAATTAGATTAAGCAATGTAAACAAAAGAGTCAAATTATTGTGATTATACATAAAAAGGGGAAATGATATTTAGGGGGGAAATATAAAAGCAAGTAGAGGAAATTATAGATCTAATTCTGATATTAATGTGAATGAATTAAACATTCTGTAAAAAGAGAAAGAAAAATAAATTGGTTAACCATTTTTTTACTAAAAGAACATCTATCTAAGAAACAAAAACATATAAAGAATACAAAATAGGAGACACAAAATTTCTATATATTGGGTAAACTGAAAAATAGAATTTGGACTCATATAATCAAAGTCAAAAGAAATAGTCAAAGCATAGATACTGAAGACAAGGAAACTAAGTTGTGCTGAAAGCAGCATAGGCAACACACAAATATGCAAATTAATATATGTTTCAAACACCTTAGCACCTAAACTCACAAAAGGAAAATTAACTGAACTATTAATTCAATAGAAAAATGAGATTTTGTTTTCCCTCTCTTCCCACCCTTTTGGTTTAAGTCTAATGGAAGGATAAAAAAAGGGAAAATATGAAATTTAACAAAGACTTAGAGAAATTGGAATTTAAAGATTTATGTTGATTTCTAAATATGACTGTTAAAGAAAATACATATTTCTCTTCAGTATATCAAACTTTTACAAAAATTGTCTAAGTATTACAGTGCAGAGATATTACAAACAAGTATGGAAAGGTAGAAAGAATAAACAACTCTTTTACAGATCATAACATAAGAAAAATTATTATTTCAGGGAGCACAACAAAAAACACAGACATCTATATATGCAATTAAAGATATTTGGAATGTAAATTATAACAGCAATGAATCAAAGAACTTATATAGGTAAACGACTGTGAAAGTAAATAATGAAATGTAAAGGTAAATAAAACAGCATACCAAAATTTCTGGGATGCAGCTAAAGCAGTTCTCAGGAAAAATATATTCCTACCAAGATATATTAACAAAAAAGAAAAATATGAGCTCAATATGCATTTGGAATTAGTAAACCAAATAAAGTAAATGGAAGTTTTTTAAAGCACAAAATAAAAGTTATTAAAATTTGAAGGGAAAATGGAAAAATAGAAACAAAGAAGAAACTTTAGAAATAATCAATAAAACTAAAAGCTATTTCTTTGAAAAGGATAATAAAATTTATGTAAAAAAATTTTACCCAATTGGACTAAAAAAGAAAAGAGACAATCATGTGTGCAAAATGGCAAAAGATCAAAATTAAGTTATAATAATGCTAGAATAAAGAAGATGAATAAAATAGATTCACAACTTTCTGCCAATAAAACTGAGAACACAAAAGAAACAGGGGGGTATGTTCAAAAATAGAAAATATCCAAAAAAACTGAAAACCTAATAGAGATCTTAAATCATTAATTATCAGGAAAGGAAACATGATTATCTTTAAACAAAGGGTGAGAATCCTATTGTTTTCAGTGGATTCTAAGGTAAATCCTCCCCCAAATTTAAAGAACAATGAGTATCAATACTATACAAATTATTCTCAAGAAAGAAAGCAGTCTATCATATTTCTTTTAAGAGACAAACATAGTTCTAATACATTAATTTAATATCTAATACCTAATACTTTAACCAGAGAAGTATAAAACACAGAAAATCAATTATAAAATAAAATATTTAATAGATATCAACTCAGATAATAGTTTTAGACCTTAGGGGATTGAATTAGATAGCCTCTGAGACCTCCTTGTAAATTCTAAAATTATGACTATAATAATAAAATAGAAAACATATGAAGAACCAATGGATACTCTCAAATAATATTTGAATAAAAAGGTATTGAGAGTGTAGGATAATTGATAGATGGACTCCACTGGTGTTCTTGCATTGACTGCAAAAAGAAAGAGAGGAAGGCCACAAGTATTTTCAATGTGCCCCCTGCAGCAATTTAACAATTTATTTTTTTAATTTATAAATGATGATATTGTTTCAGAGAAAAATTAAATGAATAAAATAATTTTATTATGTCTAAGGCCATACAGATGAGAAGTAGATGGCAGAATTAGCACTAAAGTTCTGTTAGTTATGCCAAATGCAGAATTTTTTTGAAACTGTCTCATCAAATTATGTACTTTACAGAGGAAGAGGGCTCATCAAGAAGAACAAAAGTTTCAGTGCCTTGTCAGTCATAAATCAGCTTATTAACAAAATCCCATATTAAAGCATTCTATTTTTTATAAATATTTCATATTCCTTACACCTACTAGGAAAGGACACTTGTCATATTTTCATTGTAGAATTGTGGCTAAAAACCATTTGAAAAAATAGGGCAAAATAGATTCTAACCAGAACTGTACCCAAATATCAGAGATTAAATTCTAGGATTAGTTTCAGAACTAGAAATAATCTAGAGCAGCCTCTTAGAAATATAGACTCATCATTGGATTAAGAATTTGAAGAAATTATTTGTGTCCATCCCCTCATTTTATAGATGAAGAAAAACTAAATCCTGGTGATGGAAGTGATTTGTAAAAGATCACAAATTTAGTAAACTAATCCACTAACTTCAAATCTAGTGTTTTGTTTTTTCTGCTATACCATGTTCTTCTCAACAGGCTTTGTTATTTACCTGATGTCTTTTTACCAGACATTCTAAAGTAGTAGATTTATAAGAAACCTTTAGGAAGAAACCTTGGTGAAGATCGTGAAGTTGGTGAAATTCTATCTTTGTCAGCGCAAAATAGATGCCATTGATGTCATTGCTGATTGGGGCAAAATTAAAACTAACCCAAAATCCCTGGTAAAATTAAAGCTGAATTGAGCCTCTTTTGTTCTTTGAGCTGCTCCTCCCTCTTCTGTTCCATTGTCCCATGCTTTTATTTCTCTTTGCTTTGCCTTTCTTTCTCATGCCAATCAGATGTGCCAAAATGCTGTTAGGGATTATTATGACTGAATCTGAGATAAGTATTTGGTTTAGGGAGTGCTCAGACCTTGCTTTCATATGTCTTTTGGTTTGACAAACCCATTTTAAGCATTTTGCCAAACCCATGTTCCTTTAATTTGAAAACCCATCTGTATTTTAAGGGGAATATAATGTTCCTGACTGATTTACACTTAAGTCATTAAATAGTATTTTGTAGAGACTGGCTGATACATAGTTCCTTTTATTTCTTTTCTGTGAAGGCTTTTTTCCACATTGAAAATGGGAAGTCTTGTTTGCCAGCAGAAAAAAAAATCATGCATTTTGCCAGAGTCTGTAACCCAGAAAATGTTGAATAGGTTCTAAACTTGGCAAAACCTCTTCTCACATCCCCAGTAGAGTTATAAACAGCCCAGAGCAGGCAAGATATATAACATATTAGCTTTATAAAAATGATAAATATTTTCATATCAAATACATCAGATCCTTCCAACCCCCCCCCCATTATCAGGTAACCATTTATACCAAAGTCACAATCTTTTCTTTCTCCCTAGGACTACTGGGAATAATTTGAAAAGCCACTGTTTCAAATCAGCTATGTATTATAAAGCATTTACACATCTCCACACCCAGCCAACCCTCACAACACTTATTTCTAGTCAGATGAAATATGCTTTACTATTCAAAGCAAGAGACCACATAGGCATATCCCCTGATTTCCTTGCCACCAGCCATTCATTCAACATTTGTAATGATTCCAAGACCATTTTATATTTCTGCTTCCTAAGATGAGAGTTATAAGTAGAAAATTTTCTAGAGCTGGTAATAATACAAGTAGAAATCTCCAGATCTCATTAGGTTTCTTCCAGTCAGTTAGGGAAGAGTAAGACAACAGCCAGACCAATAAGTTTCATTTATATCCCAAGTAGCTCTGAAATATACCTGAGAGATCAAGAGAGGTTGAATTTATATATATATA
>NW_025345952.1:0-1652 GCF_016433145.1 Gracilinanus agilis | reverse complement strand
ATATATATATGTATATATATACATATATATATGTATATATATACATATATATATATAATGTCTTTCTTGTTTCTATATATTAGTTCTTTCTTTGAAGTAGACAATCAGAAGTTATACTTCAAATATTAATTCTATAGCGATATACAATATTCTCTTGGTTCTACTCACTTTGTCTTCATTATTTCACGTAAGTTTTTCCAAGTATTTTTTCTAGTAATTAATCTGTTCTAAGAGTAGGATTGATGGAGAGAACATTGATTAAAAAAGCCATAAGAAGAATATTTAAAATTGTGTCAATACATAATCTGAAAAATAAAAAAATAAAATAAAAAAATGATTTGATCATCATTGCTTACAGTGCAATAGTTCAATTTGTTTAGAAATCTCTCATTTGATATACATCCCCCCAATTTCCAGTTCTTTGCCAGTACAAAAATATCAATGCTAAATATAATGGAATATATTGATTACTTTCCTTTTTACCTTATCTCCTTGGGAAACATACCCAGAAGTGGTATATTTGGGTCTAAAGAAAAACACAGTTTTATAATCCTTTGGGGATAATTCCCAATTACTCTCCAAAATGGTTGCATTGTTAAATACAGCAATTGTATTTCGTTATATCCTCTAAGTTTTCTCTTTTCTACTCGAAGTACTCACAATTCCTTCAAATAATCTTGATATGGTATGAAATACAGATTTTTGCCTTGCTTAGTTGTTTTCCTTTGGGTTCTCTCTTATCATTATCTTTCCTATCCTGTGAGGCCTATAACTATTCTTTACATTTGATATGACTAGGAAAGACTTTCCCAAGAATATAAACTCCCTAGTCCATGACACTGTCTCCTGCAAGATGATATGTTTGATGATGTAAGTTTTTTTAAACATGTGTGCCACATTGTTGACTTATATTAAATTTGCATCCCACTAAAACATTCAGACATTTTAATAGTATTATAATATAGCAGCCCTTATCTCATGTTTTATTTGTAAAGTACTTTTTAACATACATACATATACATATATACAAAATTATATGTTCTTTCCAATTAATTTTATTTTCTTAAATCTAGACCAAATGTATAGCTATCATGGCTATCATTTCAACAAACAGCTGCCTTAGGAGCCTTCAGTAGGTACTTACAAACCACCCCAACTTACTTTTTCTTCTTTACGTCCAGTAAATATGTCTTCATTAGAATGAGTATCATATTTGTTGCTTAGCTCAACTTACACAGTTCCTGAATTATTCCGCTTCTCCTTGTATATGTCATTTTTTTCAGGCTTGAGTCTTGACATATGCCAAATTCTCTTTAGATCCTGTTTTTTTTTCATTGCTTTTGAATTCACAATGGATTCCTTTCTCCCAATTTTAACAAAGAAGCATTTCATTGGACTACCAACATATGAATTTAAAAATCAAATACTAATGCTTTCCATTTGAAAAACCTTTCATTTTCTTATTTGTGATTGGCATACCCCAAGACTCTGTCCTTCTCTTCTCTTCTCTTCACTTCTCTTCTCTTCTCTTCTCTTCTCTTCTCTTCTCTTCTCTTCTCTTCTCTTCTCTTCTCTTCTCTTCTCTTCTCTTCTCTTCTCTTCTCTTCTCTTCTCTTCTCTTCTCTTCTCTTCTCTTCTCTTCTCTTCTCTTC
>NW_025345951.1:0-3283 GCF_016433145.1 Gracilinanus agilis | reverse complement strand
TCTCTTTCTTTCTCTCTTTCTTTCTTTCTTTCTTTCTTTCTTTCTTTCTTTCTTTCTTTCTTTCTTTCTTTCTTTCTTTTTTCTTTCTTTCTTTTTTCTTTCTTTCTTCCTTCCTTCCTTTCTTTCTTTCTTTCTTTCTTTCTTTCTTTCTTTCTTTCTTTCTTTCTTTCTTTCTCTCTTTCTTTCTTTCTTTCTTTCTTTCTTTCTTTCTCTCTCTCTTTCTGTTTACCAATCATCTATCCATTATCTCTCTGTCTCTCTTTCCTGTTCCAAAATGATTTTCTGAACTCTACCTGAGACAGTTACTCTTGTGAACCTAAGTAAGTTACTTAACCTCTCTGTGCTCCAAGCAAATTTATGAGATTAAATATTTCAGAGTGTATGAAGCTGCTGACTTGCATTTTTAGGGGAAACTTGCTCATCAAGGATTTCCCTATACCATAAATATTACAGGTCCAGTCCTTAATGCCAGACCTGACCTGATCCTGTCTGGATTCAGAGAAGATTGAGAAAGTGTTAATTCAACTTCCATTCTGAGAGATTAGTTCGTGATTTTAGGTCCTAGATATAGAAGGGTTTATCATTTATAACTATGTTCTATTTCTTTTAGTAAATCCATTCTCAAAAATGAATGCCTTACGATAAGTTTCATTATGATTTGACAGCACTCATTTCATTGGGATGTGTGTTTCTACGTGGAATAACTTTCTTGTGAGGATCAGACATCCTTTTATTATAGTGTATTCTGAGATTTTTATTATCCTCTATGATCAAAGATGATTATGTGGAAGGGAAAACAGCATTCATTAAAATAATAAAGCAAACAACCATTTGTTCATTAAGCATCTTAAAGGAACCAAAGGACTTCACCTGCTTTCAGGATTCCTTTGCCCCAAATCTTTTCCAAACAGCTACTTTCCCCTTAGCAAAAGGATAATTATGATTTAATCCATAGTTTATGTTAGAGGCTTTGAATTTCCTTTTAAAATCTAATATGATATGAGAATTGACTTATCACTGAGATGAATTGGAAAAGCTGAAAGTATAAACCAAAAGGAATTTTTCTAAACATAAAATCTGTATTTTTTTATTCCTAATGCTGATATGCTTTTGAATATGAACTTCTCTTTTTGGCTAATATGTAGGATTATTGAAATATTCCCTTCTAATAAAGCAGATGCAGCTACTGTAAACTGTAAGGCTTTTAAGAAAAGTACTCATAGATTTGGTATCCCTCAGTCTACCAGTAATTACTTTATAAAATATATTTTAAAAAGCACCTATTTTATAAAATAAATAGCTACTAATATTTAGACTTTCCAGAATCCAGTGTCCAGAATCCAGTATCTAGAATTACATCCTCCACTACCTTCAGTCAGCAGAGATGATAGAATAATCAAGCAGAATTTTTAAAACTAAGACAGCTAAAATTTGTGCTTAAACTGGGTTTATGAGAACTGGTTCCTTTTCTTGTTCTCATATGTACTAGGAATACTATAAATAAAAGGCAGAGTCCCCTCCATTCTAGTTTCAACTCCACAGAATAAGATCTTCCTGGATATGATCATTGCTTCAACTTTTACTGCCATCCTACGAGCTCAAAATTTGATTGATGCAATCACTCTCAGTCTCTACTCCCCTCTGATTAGAAAGCTAGAGAGTGCAACACCAAACTCCTCATAATATCTTCCTTTATAAAGGGCAGAACTGAGGGACTCAGCTTGCTGTTCTACTTGGTTTATCCAACTCCATGCAAGAAGATACCCCTTCATTCCCCCACCCCTTTACTGCTTTCCTTTGTGTATTATCTCTCACTTTAGATTGTAATCTTCTTGTGGGCAGGCAATGTCTTTATTTTTATTGTATTCCCAGCATGTAGCAATTAATAAACGTTGATTGAATTGGACTGGATTGATCTAACATATTAGGCTTTCATGACACCCTCTTTCAAATAACAATCCAATCTATAGAAAAAAACCACATTAACTATAGTCAGCCTTTAAAGGAATATATTGTCTGCTCAACAGTAGTCATTATAGCCCTTCTCTGACCACCTTATTTTCTTTTCCACAACCTCCATCCAGAAGACTGAACTCATTAAAGAGATACCCATCAACCCCTCTGGATGAATCCATCATTGGGCTTTCTAACCACCACAATTCAGACCACCATCAGAACATATTTGGATTTTTACAACAATACTGCAAAGGAATCTACCCACTATTAAAACTGAACATCTTTGTATCCTGTCTTATAGGTTTGGTCCCAATGGGAATTAAATAGAAACCTATGATGGACACAATGTCCAACCTTCATATCAACTGGGAACTTTTACTCCTATGCAAAGAGGTAAATAAGTTTTACATTAGATTTTGCTCTTTGGATTTTCTGAATCTGATATTTCACTTCATGTCCCCCAAATTGTTCAAGAAATAATCCCTAAATATATTGTACTTTGGTTTCTTTCCTTCATACCTTGGGCTTTTTAAGGGGATAACTACAGCTGTTTATCATCCCAATGGCAACATCCCATTATCTTTTTAATATAAGCTGCTTCCCTTATCTTTGGACATGAGGTCTGAGGCTCTATTTGCAAAATTATTGAAAAAAAACATTGAATGAAATAGAAGAATTTCAAAGGTGAAGTGTGAAAGAAGGGGAGAGTAATGAATGCTGGAGGGGATGTGGCAAAATTGGGACATAAATGCATTGCTGGTGGAGTTGTGAACTGATCCAACCATTCTGGCTGGCAATTTGGAACTATTCTCAAAGGGCTATAAAACACTGCCTGCCCTTTGATCCAGCCATACCATTGTTGGGTTTGTATCCCAAAGAGGTGATAAACAGACTTGTACGAAAATATTTATAGCTGCGCTTTTTGTGGTGGCAAAGAACTGGAAAAGGAGGGTATGCCCTTCAATTGGGGAATGGTTGAACAAATTGTGGTATATGCTGGTGATGGAATGCTACTGTGCTCAAAGGAATAATAAACTGGAGGAATTCCATGTGAACTGGAAAGACCTCCAGGAAGTGATGCAGAGTGAAAGGAGCAGAGCCAGAAGAACATTGTACACAGAGACCAATACACTGCGGCAAAATAGAATGTAATGAACTTCTGTACTAGCAGCAATGCAATGACCCAGGACAATTCTGAGGGACTTATGGTAAAGAAAGCTGCCCACATTCAGAGGAAGAACTGCAGGAGTGGAAACAGAGGAAGGACAACTGCTTGAACGCATGGGTTGAGGTGGACATGATTGGGGATGTAGACTCGAAACTACCA
>NW_025345950.1:0-2948 GCF_016433145.1 Gracilinanus agilis | reverse complement strand
TACAGACAAAAAACATTTGGAACCCTGACCTTAATTATTCCCAGCCCTGACCCCCTGGCCTCAGCTAGGTGGCAAAGTGCACTAAACTTGGAATCAGAAAAACATCTTTATTCGAATCCTTCCTCAGACACTTATTAGCTTTGTGACCCTAAGCAAGTCACTTAACCCTGTTTGTCTCAGTTTCCTCATCTAAAAATGGCAAACCATTCCAGTATCTTGCATCTCACTCAAACAAGTCTGTGCCAGAAAGATCCTTAGAATAAATCATGTTTTATAATATGTTCCTCCTTTCTCAATTATCTAAGTTTAACTACAACTGACCATTGGCTGCATTTGTGAGTTCACAGATGCTGTCAACTAGTACCCTCTAATTTAACCCTCACTGTGTACTTTCCAGTTATGATCAGGCTTATTCCATCATCCCTTCATCCAAGATTATAAACATTTTACTATCTATTAAAGTAATTCCTTGCAGCTTTTCATAAGGTCACCAAGCCTTCTTCCTCAATATTCTCTCCTTTTTTGACTTTTACAGCATTGCTTTTTCCTGCTTCCCTCCCATCCTGTTTGACTGCTCCTTATTCATCTCCTTTGCTAAACAATCATCTGTCTCTCTCCCCCTAGCATGCAGGTTTTGCAGGGCTCTGTCTTGAGCCCTTTTATCCTCCCTATATGCACTGTCTTTGAGATCTTGATAGCAACAATGGATTCAAATGTAATTTCTATACAAATCATAGCTATACATATTGTTTATATATGTATGTATACATTATATATATATACATATATATATATATATCCCTAATTTCTCTCCTCTACTCCAGTCTTGCATCCTGAACTGTCTGCAGAAAAGGTAAAATTCTTTTTTCTTTTGGACGCATAAAAATATTTAATAGCTAACTGACACTAGTCCTTCTGGGATTGAAAGTGTTAAAAAAAACTCACATCCCTTTTGCTCCTGGGATACCTAAGGTGACAGTTCCCGTTATCTCAATGCAAGCACACCTAAAACAAAATGGTACCAGTGAGAAACAGGATCAGTCTGAAGAGCCTGCCTGCTCTCAGTGTCTGGCTTCTGGTCCGGAAAACTGGTGGGCAGCAGCCAAAGGATGCATATGATCTCAGAACTGAGGTATCTGATTTTAAGGCTTGAGTGGGCACCTCTCCTAGCATCCCTTCCCCTGACTCCCATTCCTTTTGCCCATTAGAGGGGAAGCTCCAAGGCTGCCTTTTTAAGATGCCTGTGATGTGTCCTGTACCTGAGTCTAAATACCCCATAGGCATCTCAAACTCAACATTTCCAAAATGGAACTCAATTCCACACTATCCCATCAAACCCACCCCTTATTCATTCAATTGCCAAGTCTACCTTTGACTACATAACTCAAAACTATCCCTTCTCTTCACTCAACCTCCCACCACATTCTTCAACATATCTATTGTATTAGCCTCCTCATTAGTCTCCCGTCTGCTAGTCTCCACTCTCCTATGTTTCCTGCCAAACTGCCAAAACCATCTCTCCAGGTCTTAGGTAGACAGGGTTCTAAAAATTCTTCTAGTAGCAAAGAAGATGGAGCAACAATGAGGATCTTAGCAAGTTTTCCCTTATATTAAGCCTAAATGTGCTGCTTTGAAACTTCTACCAGTTCTATCCTCTGAAAATCAAACTACAAATCAAATCCCTCTTCCACGTGACAGCCTTTCTCAAACTTGAAGGCATCTTTCATGTCCCTCCTGAGCCTCTACTGATCCTCATATATATGGCATGGCCTTCAGGACCTTTTTCCTGGCTAACTCCCATTGGATGCTCTCTGTTTATCAACATCCTTTCTAAAATTCAGTACCCAGAAATCAGCACAATATTCCCTACATGATCTGATGAGAGCAGAGTACAGAACGACTGACTTAGACCTTGAAGCCATGCCTCTCTTAATACATTCCATGATCAATCAGATGAATTTTTTTGGCTGTTGAATTGAACTACAATTCTGAGAATTTCACTGCTGGCAGGGTTATCTTCATACACAGAGGAATAACAGCCATTCTGTTTTTGCAGTCTGACAGAACTGTAATCCATAGCTGGGCTGCAAGTCTCCTAATTAAACCTTAATTCAAAAGCGAGACAGTGAGAGAAAAAACTTATAGCCAGGTGGGGCTATAGGCAAGAGAAAAAGAATTGGCTTTTCTAATCTCCTTTTTTCCTCTTTCTCTCTCCAAATATGCATCCATTCTCATTTTTTGATCCTCCAGTTCCCACATCAACCAGAGGAAAATATGATCACTTCAGACCATAAAAGGAAGGATGCTGTTTTGATTCTATATTCTACACTCTTCCCACTTATCCATGGAAAGGGAAGATGAAGAAACTACAGACACTTAAGAGACTATAGAATCGTGCAGTCAATTCTCAAATGGTAGCAAGAGAGAGAAAGTGCTTTCCTCTGAGCTGCTCACATACTGGTTACCCTGGTTTTTTGCTTCAAGTCACCCCTATGCAGGCTTTGCTCACTCACTTTCACCCTCAGCAGCAGCCAGAGAAAAACCACTTGGAACTTCCCTGTCATTCAAAGGCCATTAAATTTTTATGCAATGAAAAGTACTTTTTTCCAAAAATAAAACCCAGAGTTATCATTTCTGTAAGTTGGAGGAAGAAGGAGGAGGAAGGGGAGATGTACAGTCCTTTTTTATAACAGAAAGTAGAGTAGAGCTGTATCTTCAGATTTCTAACCACCCTGCCGCTGGCACCCTTGGTGATTCCGCATTTTCTCCTTCTTTAGAATAAAAACTAGTTTGATTCTTTGTTTTCTAGTTAACAAAAAAAATGTCATTCCCAAGCCAACTTCCACCCTACTTCACATCAACATAGTAATTATTGTACTTCTAGTATGATTGGTCAAGGATTAGATAGATAGATAGATAGATAGATAGATAGATAGATAGATAGATAG
>NW_025345949.1:0-7720 GCF_016433145.1 Gracilinanus agilis | reverse complement strand
ACAGCTAGGAAGTGTCTGAAGTCAGATTTGAAAATAGGATCTCCCAGCCTTAGCCCTAGCTCTCAACCCACTGAGCTACCCAGCTGCCCAAAAATACTTTTTAGAAGTTAAAAATTCAGTAGTATCATCTGAAAATTCCTCAAGTATATATGAAAGTAGATTACATTAGTTTTTCAAACTATCTAGCCCATAATTATAGATGTAGTTCAACATTTCTTGAAAACTTACTCAATGTTGTAAGGCATTCTCCAAGTAAAAAATTAAAAGGGCTAGGAAAATTTGATTCTTCATTTTTAATAGATTGAGATATTTATTTGGAATTGATTGTTAAATTTGAAATAATTTCTTTTCATTGAGCAAAGCATTTTTAAGTCAATGTAAGTTGGGTATTTTTACACTGAAAAAATACTCTCTTGGGCAACCTTACTCAGGAAGAAAAGCAATTTCATTATGTGGTAAGACACAAGTTTAAACAATCACCTCTGAAAAGAGAATCAACTTATATACATCTTTGCTTCATGCTGAGAAGTGAACTTGGGAGCCACAATTTCTAACCAAAGAAAAATAAAACGAAGCCTTGAATTCTCTTAGACCTTTCCATGAGGTTACTAAGAACAATGCAGGGAAACTGCTGCAGTCACAAAAAAAGAGGCTTTTAGATGATTTGCCCAGAACCTAGATTGGCTTTTTATGCTTTTTCCTTCCTTACAGCCATAGATTTAGAGCTAAATGGATCTTTTAACTCACCAAGTCCAACCTCTCACAGATGAGGAAACTGAGACTAAAAGGGGTGGCTTGACTTACCCTAAGGTCACAGAAGTAGAAACTCAGCTGGGATTCTAACCTACACGTTAAAATATATTTTTTCCCTTGGTTACATAAATCATGTTTTTTTTTTTCCTACTCCTCCTCTCACTGCACTACCGTAGCCAATGAGCAATTCCCCTGGGTTTTATATGTGCTATTGATCAAAAACTATTTCCATATTATTATATTTGCATTAGGGTTATCTTCTAGAGTTTACATTCCTAATCATATCCCCATCTAGCCATGTGATCAAGCAGTTAGTTGTTTTTCTTCTGCGTTTCTGCTCCCACAGTTCTTTCTCTGGATGTGGCTAGGGTTCTTTCTTATAAGTCCCTCAGAATTGTCCTGGATCATTGAATTGCTGATAGTACAGAAGTCCATTACATTCGACTGTACCACACTGTATTCGTCTCTGTGTATAATGTTCTCCTGGTTCTGGTCCTTTCACTCTGCATCATTTCCTGGAGGTTGTTCCAGTTCACATGGAATTCCTCCAGTTTATTATTCCTTTGAGCACAATAGTATTCCATCACCAACAGATACCACAATTTGTTCAGCCATTCCCCAATTGAAGAGCATCCCCACGTTTTTCAATTTTTTGCCATCACAAAGAGTGCGGCTATAAATATTTTTGTACAAGTCTTTTTCCTTATTATATCTTTGGGGTACACATGTTAAAATATTGGTTAATCCCTTCGATGACTATCTACAGATTAGACTAGCACAATGGCTAGAGGACAGACTTACAGTTAGGAAGACCTCAGTTTAATCTCTGCCTCAGATGCTTTAATAGCTTTGCAACCCTGGGCAAGTCATTTCAGGTCTCCTAAAATTCAGTTTCCTTGTCTAGAAAATATGGATAATAAGAACATCTATCCCACAAGATTGTTATGAGGGATATATAAGAAAATATGTATAAAACCTTTCAAAATTTAAAGCAGCATATAAGGTCAGTTATTTTTATTGTTGCTATTAATTCCACTTCTGCAAAGTAAGAGAAATATTTTATCAGACCATCTAGTAGTCTTTTCTCAAATACCAATACTTTTGCCCTTAAATATTTATTTCAACTCATGTTTCTCATCTAAATTTCTCTTTTATGACCAAAGACTATTGGGGTAAAATAGATTTGGATTTTATAAGTTAGTGACAGGAGTGAATCCTGACAGACTGTCAGACAGCCTTGGTTGGTACCTTGAGCCAAGTTCTTGCTAGAATTCTGTGGTGCTGTTAAGAATTGGAGTTTTCCAACTGTCACTCTGTCTCTGGGGCTAAGCAAGGTCCTAGAGGCTGCTTTTCCTGACTCTCTCTGGCTATTGCCTGTGAAAACCTTGGGAATACCAGATTTACACTGTGGGAAGAGAGAAGTGGCAGTTTGGCAGTGGTTGGAGTAAAGAAGACTGACAGAAAAGAAGCAAGAAGATCTTTTGACTTTATCTCTGTAAGACAGCAGAGTGGAGACAAAGCTTTGGCCTTGCAGGCAAGGACACCATTTCTGGTTGACCTGGCTCAACTTTGACTAGGCTGACAGTACAGCAGTGACTGAAGAACTTTTGGAGACTGTGGTTTTTTAAGAAATATATAAGTTCATAAGGATATTAGAAATAGGTTATTTAGTTAATATTTGGGGAATTAGATAGATTGAGGAGTGAGAGAGCTGGTCTGGTTTTACCAGACGGAAGAGGACCCCATGAGGGGCCTCGAGTTGGTTGTGGTTTGAGTTAGATTTTTTTTAGATTTTTAGATTTAGATCCCTTTTTAGATTTTTAGATTTTAAATCCCTTTTTAGATTTAGGGAGCCCTTTATCTTTGAGCCCTTATCAAATATCCTTTAATTCATTTTACCTTTAAAATATTAAATAGAGGTTTTGAATTTGTACATCTGTCTCCAGACCCTTTCTGTCAGCCAGTTTTTACTGGACCCTAAAATCTATCAACTGCTCAGCTCACAAGACTCAATTTCAACAGACAACCAGTTGGCCTTTTTACTACCAACAACTAAGAAGAAACTTTTAGATACAGTTTCCAAAATTATCTTAACAATTCCCAGTGATCAGTACAGTGCTTGGCACTTAAATGTTTATTGACTGACTTCTCTCTTCCAATGTAGCCCTGTGAAAAACAGCCTTTGATCCTTTGATTCAGCATTTGCTCTTTCAACTTAGGTAAAGGAATTTATGGGACTCAGTTTCCTCAACTGTAAATGAGAATTTGTCATTCTCAAATAAGTGGGCCATTAAGGTCTCTTTCTCAGCTCTGACATTCCATACTGTTGGAGACTATAGAACTAATTCTAGAATTTTCATTCTTGGGAAGCTAGGTGATAAAGGGGATAAAGTACTGGTACTAAAATCCAGAAGATAAGAGCTCAAATCCTGCCTCAGACACACACAGTCACTGTGTGACGCTGGGCAAGACACTTTAACCTTATTTGCCTCAGTTTCTTCATTTGTAAAATGAGCTAGAGAAAGAAATGGAAAACCATTCTTGTATCTAAGCCAAGAAAACTTCATAAAGGGGTCATGATACAGAGACACAAAGGAGAAGGTGAGCATGACTGGAAAATGACTGAACAACAGAGATACCAGAAGAGGTGGTTACAGGTTTGGCTCTCCATGAATCTATTGCAAAGAAGTCCTGGTTTTTTCCTCCATCCTAGCATCATCCAGGGGATAAAAGTAGGTAAATGAAAGGAAATTTCCATCCCAAACTGGAATGACTGACCAATTTTTACCAAAGAAATTAAACTTTCTTTTTACAACCTCAGACCACACGAGGGCAGCAATGACTTGTTTAATAGATGGGCAGTTGCAAACAAGATTTTGAGCTCCTGAACAGAGTTGGCTGGTGGACTTAATTATGTTAGGATAGGATTTCGTTTGCTGTTCAGTCATTTCAGTCATGTCCAACTCTTTCTGACCCTATTTGAAGTTTTCTTGCCAGTATTACTAGAATGGTTTTCCATTCCTTCTCTACCTCATTTTGCAGATGAGGAAACTGAGGCAAACAGGGTGAAATGACTTGCCCAGAGTCAGAGGACTGATTTGAACTCAGAAAGATGAATGAGTCTTCCTAATTCTGGTCCTGGTGCTTTTATCCCCTGTTCCCCATAGCTGCTTTAGTTGGAGACCTTTCAGATCACCTAGTCCAATTTTCTCATCTTACAAATGAGGAAAGTGAGATCCACAGAGGGGAAAGGAACTTCCAGTATCACCCAGGTAATAAGGAACAGAGGAGAGATAGAAACCTGAGTACTTTTCTTCTTTTTTAAATAAAAATTAAAAATGTTTTTTTCCAGATTATAGCAATACAATTTTTAACATTCATTTTCTGATATTTTACAATCCACGTTCTCTCTTTCCCTCCCAGGCTTCCCTAAGAAGGCAAGTAATAAGATATGGGTTGTAGCAGATTGGCCAATATAACAGTAAAGGAAAATAATAAATGTTGGAGGGGATATGGCAAAATTGGAACACTAATTCACTGATGGTTGTGAATTAATCCAACAATTCTGGAGGACAATTTGGAACTATGCCCAAAGGGCTTTAAAAGACTGCCTGTCCTTTGATCCAGCCATAAAAGCCAAAGCTGAGTTTATATCTCCAAAGAGATAATAAGGAAAAATATTTGTAGCCGCGCTCTTTGTAGTGGCAAAAAAAGTTGGAAAATGACGGGGTGACCATCAATTGGGGAATGGCTGAACCAAATGTGGTATTTGATAGTGATGGAATACTATTGTGCTATAAGGAATGATGAACTGTTTGATTTCTATATGAACTTGGAAAGACCTCCAGGAACTGATGCAGAGACTGATGTATTATGGCACAATCGAATGTAATAGACTTTTCCACTAGCAGCAATGCAATGATCCGGGACAATCCAGAGGAACTTATGAGAAAGAACGCTATCCACATCCAGAGAAAGAACTGTGGGAGCAGAAACACAGAAGAAAAACATTTGCTTGATCACATGGTTCAATGGAGATATGATTGGGGATATAGACTCTAAATCATTGGTTCCCAAACTTCTTTGGCCTACCGCCCCCTTTCCAGAAAAAAAATATTGCTTAGTCCCCTGGAAATTAATTTTAAAAATTTTAATAGCAATTAATAGGAAAGATAAATGCACCTGTGGCCTTCACCACCCTCCTGGATCACTGCAGCACCCACCAGGGGGTGGTGGTGCCCACTTTGGGAATCACTGCTCTAAATGATCACCTCAATGCAAATATCAATAATATGGAAATAGGTCTTGATCAATGATACATGTAAAACCCAGTGGAATTGCTCCTATGGGATGGGGGAGGAAGGAGGGAAGGGAAAGAACATGAATCATGTAAACATGGAAAAATATTCTAAATAAATAAATAAATAAAATTTAAAAATATGATGTAGGTTGCACATATATTGTCACATAATACATATTTCCATGTTTGCCATGTTGTGAAACAAGACACCTATTGTTTACACTAGAGAAGAATTCATGGAGGAAATTAAGAAAAGAATGGTGTGTTTCAATCTGCATTCGGACTCCATCTGTTCATTCTATGGAGGTGGATGGCCTTTTTGTCACGACTCTCCCTGAGCACCTTTGATTCCAAATCCAGCATTGCTGCCATTACCCCACAATGACTCTATACAGATGAAACACCCTCTTTAGTGACACTTCCTCCAACTCCCTCTCCCATTGACTGCTTAGAATCCCCAAAAGGAGATAACTATTATTCTTATCAGATGTCTAGGATGATTCCCACTGACCATCAACCAGATATAATTAGAGTTTAGAAAGGATATTTACTAAGTGGGTATAGTAAGGACAGAAATAAAATTGTTACAGAAATATAACCCTTCTAACCAGGGGCATCCACTCCCTTAGCACACATAAGATCTCCAGGGCTCAGCCTTGTAGTAAAATGGAAGTCAGGCATACTTGTGTACCAAACTTGTGTACCAAAGCAGGGAAACAGTTATTTCTGGAAATTCTTTTCTTTCTTCCTAGAAACTTCATGAAATTCTTCTTGGGTGTAGTTTTCTCTGTGGAGTTCCAAGAAACAGTATCTTTCTGGAGTTTCTAGGCTATACTTTTCTCATTTTCACGTTGTGGTGCTAGAGAAGACTTTTGAGAGTCCTTTGGGTAGCAAGAAGATAAAGCCAATCAATACTTTAAAAATTAATTCGGATTATTCACTGGAAGGTCAAATATTGAACCGGAAGCTTAAAATTTTTGGCCACATAATTAGTAGACAGGACTCATTGGGAAAGACCCTGATGTTGATAAAGATAGAAGGCAAAAGGAGAAAGGGATGGCAGAGAATGAGATAGATAGATAGTGTCATGGAAACAACAAACATGAACTTGGACAGTTTTCAAGAGATCATGGAGAATAGAAGGACCTGGTGCGCTGTGGTCCTTGGGGTCACGAAGACTCAGCATGACTGAATGACTGAACAACTACAACTTTTTTTCACAGGTGTTTTCACTCCCAGGAGTTATGAGGTGCTCTGATAACTCCCTTTCTACATGGGTCTGTAGAAGCTTATTCTAGTATGGACCACTACAAACTAGCCAATATTTCTCCTGCTTCTGCTCCCTTGTATGACCTCTGAAGGCTCCAATGAGTCTCCTGAACTCACACAGTGACCTGGAAGCAAGGGTGTGCTGGAACTTCATCTTACTGTGGAGAGCCAATTGTTAAATTTTCAATGTGAGCATTTATGCCTGAGAACTTGGACAAAGACTACAAAACCAGAGTTTGACTGACCGTTTTGTGGTTTGTCTAGACTTAAGAAAGTTTTCCAAAGAGCTGGTTGTTAAACATTTACCAGCATACCCTTTCTAGGAGGAAAGGTTAGGGAGAAGAGAAGAGAAAAATTCACTCTCTCCTCCCTCCAAGCTATTCCCTCCCTCAAGGATTTGGCTGCAGGCTCTCCACCACTAGATTAGCCTGTTTCTGAAACTTGTGATTCTGTACTTGATAACACAGCCTAGAGGTGTGTCTGATTCTCACATCCCACCTTTTAACTATTTCTTGTATGTCTTCATCTGTCTTTATCCAGTGATCAGAACATTTTATTCCTGTCCAATTGACTTGAGACTTGCTCTACACCTAGTTTTTGCTTTTGATTAAATAAATCCAGTTGTCCTGGCTTTCAGTGATTATACAAATTGAGGTAGCAATGATTCCTGCTCCTTACTTCCCCTTTTAACCTCACACTTAAGAAGTTCCTGGCATTCTAAATCTTTTCCTCCTAAGTAAAGGGACACTCACCATAGCAAACAGAATGGGGATTGTTTGCATTCAAAGAATTTGAAAAGGAAGGGGAGCCTGGGGAGTTTCTCCTGTCCATTTCCATTTTTTCATTGGGTATCAAATGCCTCTCCAAATGAGTGATCTTGTGGCAACTGTGCCTTGGTAGTAGGAAGAAGAAAAGGAAACCTACACATAAGGCTTATGTGTTTATAGGAGATTTACTCAAGATTACTCTTTATAGGTGGCTGGACATAGGGATTGTAGGAGTCCAAATCAGTATCCAGATTGGAGCAACGCTGTCTCAGCTCCCAAGGTGACTTCCCAGCTTTCCCTTTTTATATAAGAAAAGTCTGGTTTCTGACATGTGTTAAGGTGACACAGTGGATAGAGTGCCAGGTCTAGTTGGGAGGACCTGGGTTCAAATCTGAACTCAGACACTTCCTAGCTATATGATCCTAGGCAAGTTATTTAATCCTGTTTACCTAGCCTTTGCCAGTCTTCTGTCTTAGAACGGATACTAAGATAGAACGTAAGGATTATTTTAAAGAGAGACAGAGAGATAGAGACAAAGATAGAGAGAGGCAGGGAGACAGAGACAGAGGGAGGAAGGAGGGAGAGAGAGAGAAAGAGAGAGAGAGAGAGAGAGAGAGAGAGAGAGAGAGAG
>NW_025345948.1:0-1170 GCF_016433145.1 Gracilinanus agilis | reverse complement strand
GGAGGGGGCGCCTCGTTCCTCCCCCTTCCTTGAAGGAAGAGAACAAAGTGAAGTGACAGGAGGATGGAATTAGGCGAACTGATCTGCTGTGAAATGGAAATGGGGAGAGCGATGGGGTGAGAGTGAGGGGACCTGGATTCAAATTCTGCCTTTACCACTCACCACCGCGGCCCGGGTGATTTGGAGGCCACAATAATACTAGCTGGCATTTCTGTGGCTCTTGAAGTTTTGGAAAACACCATAAACCTACAATATCTCGGTAGAGCCTTATAACAACCCTGGGAGGCGGGTGCTGTTATTATCCCCCTTTCACAGATGAGGAAATGGAGGCAAACAGAGGTGAAATGATTGGCTCCGGATCACACAGCTAGCAAGTATCTGAGGCAGGATTTGAACTCAGGTCTTCCTGTCTCCACGTCTGTTGCTCTTGCTGGTGTGCCAATACCTCTTCGGTGACCTGGAGGTTAGACTGGATGATCCCAACATCTCTTCCAGCTCTACATCTCTGATCTGAGGAGACACTGGAAAGAGGGCTGCCACTCCCCGTTGTCCTGGGGGGGGGAGCTTCCTGTTGGCCCCCTCGGACACATCCGGCTCAGATGGGATCTCTGCAGTCCCCTTTAGCCTGAGGAATCTAAAGAGGAGCCGAGGCAAGGGAAAGAGAGAGGCAGAGCCGCTGACGACCACGAGGCGGCAGGGCTGCCCGCATTCTGGGCTAGTCCTGGGGAATTTTGTGGCTATTCTCAGGGAGTGGAAGAACCCAGAAAGCTCCCTCTTTTCTTCCTGTTCCCCCAGCTACGAGGCAGAGAGCTAGGCAGACATTTTCAGGGAGGGGTTTCTGGACTCAAAGACCTCACAGAGAGGCCTTTCCTCCTTCTACTACTCCATCCAGGGGAAGAGAGGGAGGGAGGGAGAGAGAGAAGGGAAGAGAAGACAAAAGGAGGGTGGGAGAGGGGACAGAAGATAAGAGAAGGGCAGGAGAGGGAGAGAAGATGAGAGAAGACAAGAGGAGAGCAGGAGAGGGAGAGAAGACAAGGGAAGACAAGAGGAGAACAGAAGAGGGGAGAGAGAGAAGGGAAGAGAAGACAAGAGGAGGGCAGGAGAAGGGACAGAAGACAAGTGAAGGGCAGGAGAGGGAGAGAAGATGAGAGAAGACAAGAGGAGGACAGA
>NW_025345947.1:0-1463 GCF_016433145.1 Gracilinanus agilis | reverse complement strand
ACACACACACACACACACACACACACACACACACACACACACACACACACACACACTGTGCAACTAAGTCATAAAATTGCAAATCATTAAGAATTAGAAGGGGCCTTAGAGATTATGTAGTTTAATCCCCTGATTTTAATAAGCAGATCTGACTTAACAGAGATCAACAAATTTAAAGACACTTGCAGTTAAAGGCACAGATGGGCTCCAGAATCCAACTATGACCGTTAGGCCAATGCCTTTTCTTCTATACCAAGAAGCTTTTTAAAAAGTCATAGTCTATAGAATTGGGAACTTAGTGATCACATAAAGGCCTCCGCCCCTTAATCCTGGCTAATATGCTGAAAAAGAAGGGTGAAATTACTTATTCAAACCCACAAAAATAATAAGTAACATAGCTAAAAGTGAAACCCAGATTTTCAGACTACAAATCTTTAACTCTTGTCACTTTTTCACATTGTCTTTTTGTATAGTTCTAAGCTGCTGGGGTCCCAGGGCTGGTTGGACTATTGCTGAGTGGGTAATCACATAAGTCCAACTGAAGAAATACTGTCCCATAGATGTTCTGCAAATCATTACTTTAAAAAACATATAAATATAAATGATTTTAACTGAGATTGCTAAGGAGAACACATAAGTTTAGGTTTTATTTGTAAGAAGTACTTTCTATTTGGTCACCTGTCTAATGCTGGAATAAGAAATAACTTCTTGCTGAAAGAATCTGGTCAAAAAGTTGTTTGAAGGATATATTCTATATAGGATTCTTTCTTTTGTTTTGAATTAACAAATTACTATGGCCAATCAAATTTTTTTCTCTGCAATCCATGCAGTACTGTTTCCAAATCAATTTTATTGAATACATTTTAAACTTTTGGACAATAATAATTATTTATTATTATAAGCAAATAATAAACTTTACATACATATTTATATAAAATAATAAATATTATTATAAAGAATAAAATATAAATATCCAAATAACTTATAATTAATAGCTATTCTTTTAACTATAAACCACGTTCATCACAATCACATAAAACTAAGACACTATAAACCATTAATATTTTTTAAATGACAAAAAATAGATCATTAAAAGCATGGCATTGTAAAGTGTTGGGCTTGGTGTCAGAAAGGTCTATGTTTAGATCCCACCTCACACTCAGTAGTTGTTTTCACTGGTGAGTCACTCATGTTCTAAGTACCTCAAGGAGCTGTCTGCTAGTTACCTGAGTCATTAGATTAGGTATGATCTGTGGTGTTAGAAGTTTCCTACATAGTTTCCTATACAGATAAAATCATTTTGTATTACTATAAAACACAGCCAAGGAGTTCTGTACATACTACAAATATTATTACAATAAGGCAATTTGATTTTTGATGCCATTTCCCCCCCTAAAATACAAATATCTTTTTCTGTTACCTGAATTTCAAGTTTTCTTGTAATCCACTTAGAATTAATTAAG
>NW_025345946.1:0-1400 GCF_016433145.1 Gracilinanus agilis | reverse complement strand
CCTTCCACCCCACCCCCCCTTCTCCACAGACCCCAACAAAATAACTTGGGAGCAGCAGTGGCTTCTTTCAGTTTTGTTTTAAAATAGTATTAGATAAAATAAGTGAATAAATAGAGATTGGGAGAGGGGCAGTGTTCCTCAGGTCACACTGGCAGAGGGAGTGCCAGAGAGGAGTCCTTAGGAAGCTGGTCCTGATCACAGACCCCACCTGAGGTTTGCTCTATCCCACAGCCTTCCTCACTGTCTGTGTGGAATGGAAGGTTTGGTGGGGACCAGGTAGGACGGAAATCATCACATTCAGGCCCTTCGGGGTTACAGCTTTCTGGCAGTAAGGATTCTGAAGTGGGCGATTTCCCCACCTCTGGTTTACTGAGGGCAGCTGGGTCTGTGGGGCTACAGGCCACCAATGAGGTAGCAGGAAGAGAAAAGACACTCAAATCCTTTTCTATGGGAAACGAAGGGGGGATTTCAGATGTTTCTGAATTAGGTTCTTCCTTCATCCCCAAGACTGACCTTTGCTCCACCTGGTAATAGACCACAGGGCTACTGTTCAAGTAAGAGGGTTCATTCACTGTTGGGGCAGCTGGGTGCTCAGAGTTCTCAGCAAAGCATAAAACTGAAGAGCCTGAGGGAAGCTGGGCTTGGATGAGGATGGGGGCAGTAAGTCCTGGGCACAGCTCTTCAGGAACTGAAAGGGGCTCTTCCAAGATGCAAACACCCAGGTGGCTCTCGATGCTGGAGTCCAAGCTGGCACTGGAGCCGCTGGAGTCTTCAGCTTTAAGTCTCTCCAGCTCCTCGGCGCTCTGCAGGTGCATCACAGCCGTCTCATTTTCAGCAATGAACTCCTGAAAGTCCTGGGTCTCTGAGTCGTGAGTTCCTGGGAGGTCAGCACTGGCCACCGTCAGGAGCTCCTCTTCTGGGGCTGCTGGGCGGCTCACCTGTTGCTTGTTCTCCAGCTCCAGTTTCATTATGGTGTGGAGGTAATGAGTCCGGACTCGGATTGGATTGAATTCGATACGCCCCGCCATGTTTCCACAACCATCCCGGGAACAGCCACATGGAAAAGACATGCGATCCACCTGGTGAGGAGGGGGGAGATTAAAGAAAAAGGGAAAGGGATGAGGGAAAGGACAAAACCCACAGCTTCAAAAAAACATACAGACACACATGAGCTAGAGATGAACTCAAACGCATTTACTGACTCTAGGAGAGGCTGTGCAAAGGCAGGTTTAGGCTGAGTTTTTTTGCAATAAGGTAAGAAACACTTCAAAAGAACACTGTCCCAAAGGAAAACACCACCTGGAAACTTCTGTCTACAAAAGCAGCTCTGCAAGTGCTCCAGGGACTTCCCCAGCAACCCATTTCCAAGCCAGGGTGTGCCAAAGCACCTGGAATCCACC
>NW_025345945.1:0-5167 GCF_016433145.1 Gracilinanus agilis | reverse complement strand
GAGAGAGAGAGAGAGAGAAGGAAAGGGAGAAAGGGAGAGGGAGAGATTCACTCCCTTGTAGGGTATCTAAGGATAGAGATTGGTGGAGAGCTAGTCACTTAACTTCTCTCAGCCCACATCAGTTTCCTCATCTATAAAAGAGGAGTAATAATAGAACCTGTCTCCCAGGATTGCTGTAAGGATAAAATGAGATAATATTTGTTAAGGGTTTTGCAAACCTTTAAAGTACTACATAAATACTATTATCATTTTCATCGTCGTCATCATCATTTACTTTCTCCTTTTCCATCTCTCAACTTTGGAATCTAGGAGTGTAACATGGCTGAAGCAAGGCAAGAGTACACAAGTTGATTATTCCTTTATTTACCCAGAATTACCTAGTAAGCAAGAAGTGGAAGATTGTTTTTATGATATCAGGTGCAAGGGGGGCAGTCTAGGCTCAGATGTACATTTAACCACAGATTGGTCAAAGTCAGAGAGATCTCAGTCTGCTTTTAGGGGTGAAAGCTAAAATGCAAAGGTCAGTTTACACTCATGGGACAAATACCAATTATCTGGCAAGTGCCAGAAATATGGCCTTGAGACTGTTCCCTCAAGTGAGAGATCAAAGGCCTTACAAATGTGCTTTTGAGTTTTTTTTTCCCCTCTTGGATTCAAAAGGTGAAATGCTAGCTCAGACTCCATAGGGCAAGGAAATAAACCTCTACTCAAAAGAGCGTAATAGAGAAATAAAGACCCTACTTATTTTTATTTCTTTTAAAAAATTTTTAATAACAAATTATTTTAAATTTAATTTTTTTTAGAAAAATTTTTTCCATGGTTACATGATTCATGTTCTTACTCTCTCCCCCCACCAACCCCAATCCCCATATCCAACCCACATTTCCACTGGTTTCTTCATGTGTCATCGATCAAGACCTATTTCCATATTATTGATAGCTGTACTAGGGTGGTTGTTTAGAGTCTACATCCCCAATCATATCCACCTCAACCCATGTGTTCAAGCAGTTGTTTTTCTTCTGTGTTTCCACTCCTGTAGTTCTTCCTCTGAATGTGGGTAACATTCTTTCTCATAAGTCCCTCAGAATTGTCCTGGGTCATTGCATTGCTGCTGGTACAGAGGTCCATTACATTTGACTGTGCCACAGTGTTTCAGTACTGTGTACAGTGTTCTCCTGGTTCTGCTCCTTTCACTCTGCATCAGTTCCCAGAGGGACCGACTTGTTTTTTAAACAGTTTTTAAAATTTTATTTTTTCTCCCTCTCACCTCCATTGCAGGGAAGAAAAAGAGAAAAACAAAATCCTTTCAACAAATATGCATAATCCTCCAAAATAAATCCCCTTATTGGCAATGTTTAAAAAACAACAACAAATCATGCCCTCTTAATAGGTGGATAGCATGCTTCTTCATCATTGGTCTTCTAGGACCATGGTCGATTATGGCGTGGATCAGAGTTCTCTCAATTTTTCTTCTTTTTAATTTAAAACTCTTAACTTCCTAAGTTTGGGTTCCAAGGCAGAAAAGCAGTAAGGGTCAGGCAACTGGGGTTATATGATTTGCCCAGGGTCACACAGCTAGGTCTGAGGTCACATTTGAACCCATCACCCTAGCTCTCAATCCACTGAGCCACCTTGATGCCTTCTCTTTCAACTTTTGTTGTCATATAAATTATCCTCTTCCTTCTATGCATTTCCTTATGTGTCAGTTTTAAAAGTCTTCAAAATTGTTCATTTAAAAAATAATAACATTATCAAAACAATATGGTACTGGCTAAGAGATAGAAGGGAGGATCAGTGGAATAGACTTGGGGTTAATGACGTCAGCAAGACAGTGTACAATAAACCCAAAGAGCCCAACTTTTGGGAAATGAATCCACTATTTGACAAAAACTGCTGGGAAATTTGGAAAGCAATATGGGAGAGATTAGGTCTAGATCAACATCTCACACCCTACACCAAGATAAATTCAGAATGGGTGAATGACCTGAATATAAAGAGGGAAACTATAAATAAGTTAAGTGAACACAAAATAGTATACCTGTCAGATCTCTGAGAAAGGAAAGATTTTAAAACCAAGCAAGAGTTAGAGAAAATTACAAAATGTAAATTAAATGGTTTTGATTATATTAAGCTAAAAAGCTTTTGTACAAACAAAAACAATGTAGTCAAAATCAGAAGGGAAACAACAAATTGGGAAAAAATCTTTATAACAAAAAACTCTGACAGGGGTCTAATTACTTAAATATACAAGGAGCTAAATCAATTGTATAAAAAATCAAGCCATTCCCCAATTGATAAATGGGCAAGAGACATAAATAGGCAATTTTCAGGTAAAGAAATCAAAAGTATCAATAAGCACATGAGAAAGTGCTCTAAATCTCTAATAATTAGAGAAATGCAAATCAAAACAACTCTGAGGTATCACCTCACACCTAGCAGATTGGCTAAAATGAAAGAAGGGGAGAGTAATGAATGCTGGAGGGGATGTGGCAAAATTGGGACATTAATGCATTGCTGGTGGAGTTGTGAACTGATCCAGCCATTCTGGCTGGCAATTTGGAATCATGCTCAAAGGGCTATAAAAGAATGCCTGCCCTTTGATCCAGCCATACCATTGCTGGGTTTGTACCCCAAAGAGATCATAGATAAACAGACTTGTACGAAAATATTCATAGCTGCGCATTTTGTGATGGCAAAGAACTGGAAAGGGAGGGTATGTCCTTCAATTGGGGAATGGCTGAACAAACTGGTATATGCAGGTGATGGAATACTATTGGACTAAAAGGAATAATAAACTGGAGGAATTCCACGTGAACTGGAAAGACCTCCAAGAACTGGTGCAGAGCGAAAGGAGCAGAGCCAGAAGAACATTGTACACAGAGACTGATATACTGTGGTAAAATCGAATGTAATGGACTTCTGTACCAGCAACAATGCAATGACACAGGACAGCTCTGAGGGATTTATGGAAAAGAACGCTACCCACATTCAGAGGAAGGACTGCAGGAGAGGAAACATAGAAGACAAACAATTGCTTGAATGCAGGGGCTGAGGCGGACATGATTGGGGATGTGGACTAGAAACGACCACACCAAGGCAACTAACAACAATATGGAAATGGGCCCTGAACAAGGACACATGTTACAACCAGTGGAAATGTGCGTCGGCCATGGGTGGGGGGAGAGCGAGGGGTGAAGGGGAAAGTAGGGGCATAAAGTATGTAAACAGGTTAAAAATGAATATTAATAAATGTTAAAAAAAATAAAATAATAACATTATAGGGAGCAGCTGGGCAGCTCAGTGGATGGAGAGCCAGGCCTAGAAACAGGAGGTCCTGGGTTCCAACCTGATCTCAGACACTTCCTTCCTTCAGGAAGTAATATATAAAATATATATTATTATAGTATGGAAAAAAGTTATAGAGTGAATTGTTTTTCCAGTTCAACTGATTTCACTCTACATTCATCCAAAGAAGTCTTTCTGTCTCTTTGAAAGTGTCTCTTTTCTCATTTTTTGTAACACAATAGTGTTGTATCACATTCAAATACAACAATTTGTTTAGCCACATCGCAATAAGGCTTTACTTCTTTTTTCTTAAAACCCTTACCTTCTGTCTTAAAATCAATACTGTGTATTGGTTCTATGGCAGAAAAGCAATAAGGACTAGGCAATGGGAGTCAAGTGACTTGCCCAGGGTCACACAGCTAGGAAGTGCCTGAGGTCGGATTTGAACCTAGGACCTCCCATCTCTGAGTCTGGTTCTCAATCCACTAAACTACCTAGCTGCCTGCAGGCCTTATTTATTAATATAAATATATTTATTTATATGATGTGATATTATATATAAATAATATAACTATATCATTTATAAACAATATAGGCATATCATTTATAAATTAATATATTTATACATAGTGTTTTTATATTGATAAATTGATGTATATGTAAATATTATTTCTAAATTAATATATGAATGAATGTGTATAAGTTAATATATTTGTAAATATAAACATTTATAAATGATATATATAAATATGTTTATGAATATATATAAATTACATATTAAATTCTATTATTTCATACCAATTTTATTATAAATATAATCATTAATATATTTTACACATAAAAGTGTAAGGGCAGCTAGTTGGCACAGTGGATAGAGCATCAAGCCAGGAGTTGGAAGGACCTGGATTGAGATGTGACTTCAGACCCTTCCTAGCTGTGTGACCCTGGACAAATCACTTCACCCTCGTGTCCAGCCCTTGCCCTTCTATTTTGGAGTTGTTACTAAAACAGAAAGGATTTAAAAAAAATAAATAAAAAGATATGAGATCCTTGCAAAATTCACTGACCAGCATGTGCTAACGTCATGACAGGAGCCACAGACTGCTAATGGGGAAATGTCTGAGTAGGTTTGTCCAGAGCCTGATGTCAGGGATTCCTCAGGAAAGGAAGGCCCTTTGGGCACAAAGCATGCCTGGCTTTGGATTCCAGAGATGCAGCCTCCGGTCCCTCTCCAGTTCTGGGATTGCTCACTGCAAAACTTGACTATCTCTTCCAAGGGTCTGTGACATCAGCACGTGCTAAAGGCACAGAAAAAAAGTGTATTATTCATATATTTTTATTATATAACTAGAACACCATTCACTCATTGGCACTACCCTGCCACCACAGGTCAGACAAAGAGGAGATGTCAGGGGTGGCAAACCTTGGAGCCAGTGCTGCTGAGATGGAATCTCCAACCCCACTTCCTTTGGAAGGAGGAAGAGTGAAGAAGACCTGTATAGCCTAGGCCCTTAGGGGACACGAAGGCCAATCCAGATTATAACCAGGGTCAACACTGTCCTGTTAATGAGCAACTCCAGGCCTTTTCCAGCCTTAAACCTGAAATCCCAGAGCTGGTCTCACACTCCCTGGGGTGTGCTAAAAAGCAGCAGCTTCTGAAGGTTGCCTGAATTGTTTTTTTTTTTTTTTATTTCATTTTTCAGTTCACTGTTTCAGCATTTGCTCTCTCTCTCTCTCCCTCCCTCCCTCTCTCTCTTCATCTCTCTCCCTCCTTCTTTCTCTCTCTCCATCTCTTTCTCTCTCCCTCTCTCTCTCTCTCTCCATCTCTCCCTCTTTCCCTCCCTCTCCTTCTCTCCCCCTCTCTCTCCTCTCTCCTCTCTTC
>NW_025345944.1:0-3621 GCF_016433145.1 Gracilinanus agilis | reverse complement strand
CATAATTATATAATCTAATATAGGGGAGGGGGAAAACTGGTAAAGTGATGTTATATAGATATATATATCTGAAAAGCTGGTAAAGTGATGATATATAGATACTAATAAAGTGATGATATATATCATCACTTTATCAGTTTTTCCCCCTCCCATATATTTATATATATACTCAGATGCTAAGCTCAGGTCTTCAGACTCCTAGACTAATTTCCAAAAACTAGTATGCTTGGAGTCTGAAGATCTGAGCTTAGCATCTGAATCTGTTACATACTAGCTGTGTGTGTTTGTTCTAATCTCTGTTTTCTAGTCAAATTGGCTTACTAGCTATTACCGTCTCTATTTGTGTCTCTAGAACATTCTTCCTCCTTATGTCCATCCCTTAGAGTCTTTAGGTACCAGCAAGGTTCGGCTCAGTTCCATCTCCTACATGGGGACTTCCCTAATGCCACCACACGCTCTTCTCATCACCCTCTCCCCTGTTGGCTCAGTTGCTAGCACTCTGTCCATTCTGAAATCCAGTGTAGAATGGAGGGCAGAGATGATTTTGTTTTGGTCTTTGTATTCTCAATGCCTAGCCCAGTGCCTTGCTCAGAGTAGGCAGCTAGGTGGCGCAGTGGACTGAGCCCTGGACTTGGAGTTGGGAAAATGAGGTCAAATCCTGCCTGAGATAATTTCTACCTGTGTAGATACTGTTACCATCTAATCTCTCGCAGCCTCGGTTTCCTCATCTGTAAAATGGGATAACAACAACTACCACACAGGTATGTTGTGAGGACCAAGTGAGATACTATACATAAAATGTATTATAAATCTGAGGTGTGATTCTTCGAATGTGAAGTTATCTCTCTGAACCTCAGTTTCTTCACCTGTCCAATGAGTTATAACATTTGTACTACCTACCTTGTTGGTTAGATTTAACAAGTTAATTAGAATTATTTGGAATAGGTTAAATGAGATCATATCAAAAATGACATAAATTTGAAGGGTTATTCTTATTCCTTTCTTTGTCCCTCTTCTACCCATACTAGTAGCTATGCAGTAAATCATTAAAAATGGTTTTGGTTGTCTGTCAGAGTGTCAGAGAGGAATGGAAAAAAACCTGGAATGGAATCATAAAACCTGGATTCTTCCTGATGGCTGCTTTTCCCCCTTATTAGCCACATGACTTGGCTTGAGTCCGATCTTCTTTGGTCTTGAGTTGTCTTGCCTATAACATGGAGTGAAAGAAGATAATTTCCCAGGCGATGCTCAATTCGAAAGGTCCACGTGACTCAAAGAAGGCTCTTTGGGGACATGGAGGTTCCAGGGAAAATTCTCACTTTCACTCTGGGAAGTTTTGCAATTTGCCTTGCAGTGATGTCTGTGTGTGGAAATATTTGGAAATGATCTGAGATGTTTCTCAATGATCTAAACGTGATTCACCAGTTATTTTCATGTGCATCCATCTCCACTATGAGTAAGTGCTGGTTTTGTCTGGTCCATGTGCCGACTCTTTTCCATCAGGGCCCACAGGAATATGGATAGTATATAAAAAGAACCTGAAATCAAATAAACTGTTGGCCTAGCATCCTCTATTGCATCTTGCATTATGGATGAAAATCCAGAATTGCATTTCATAGGATTTCCAGTCTTTCCAAACATTTCCCATCAATAATCCTATTTGTGGACTTCTCTCCATTCTGTTAAAGCCTCTATACAGTTTTCAGTAAGAGTTGGGCTTTCCCCCTTTTCTTTATGTCTAAAAATAAGAGGAGCAGCTAGATGGCACATGGAGCCAAAGAAGACCCAAGTTCAAAGCTAGCCTCAAACACTTCCTAGCCCTGTGACCCCAGGCAAGTCACTCTATCCTGTTTACCTTGGTTTTCTCATCTGTAAAATGAGCTAGAGAAGGAAATGGCAAACCACTCCAGTATCCCTGCCAAGAAAACCCCATATAGGGTCATGAAGAATTGGGTATGACTGAAAGACAGCAAAAAAAAAAAAATAGAAGGCCCTTATTAAAAAAATAGAACTGGACAGACAGATTCCTTGAACCTATTTCTCTTGGTTCAATTTTGCATCTAAAGCTTTTGGATTTCACTGATGTAGGGAGCTTCCAGGGTGAAAACTTCTAAGGATAAAGATCACCAATTTGTCTTAAAGAATTGTCCAGGGTCACAGAGCTAGTATATGTCAAAGGCAGGACTTAAACCTAGATTTTCTTTGTTCCAGAACTGATCTTTAATTCTTATATTGCTTGCATCCTTTCTTGCATGTTAATTAACTTGCCAATTAATAGAGGATTAATATAAAAGCTTGGCAGGGTCCAGTAAGAATTGTGTCAGGAGTTGTAAGCTCATAATGAGCAAAGATTGGCCAGGGAAGCTAACAAAAGGGACTTCTTTAAGCATTTTGATGAAAAGAAGAGTATCTTCCCCCCACCCCTCCCCAAAGACTGGATCTCTGCTTTGGATGGAATAATGACAATAAATAATAAAGAGAAAGTAGAGATGCTCAACTCTTATTTCACTTCTGTTTTCTGGCTAAAGAGAGAGGATGGGGGACAGCTGGGTAGCTCAGTGGATTGAGAACCAGGCCTAGAGGTGGGAGGTTCTAGGTTCAAATCTGACCTCAGACACTTCCCAGTTGTGTGACCCTGGGCAAGTCACTTGACCCCCATTGCCTACCCTTACCACTCTTCTGCCTTGGAGCCAATACACAGTATTGACTCCAAGCCCGAAGGTAAGGGTTTAAAAAAAATAAAGAGAGATGATGTTTCTTACTTTGGGAATGGTAGAACAAAAATGGATGGTAGAATTAATACCTAAGACAAGCAAGGAGTACATCTAATTATTTTTGATGAATTCAAGTCACCAGGTTCTAATGAATAACATCCTTGGATACTGAAAGAACTGATAAATGTGACCCCCAAGCTCATGTCAGGGATATTTTGCAGATTATGGAGAATAGGAAAAGGTACTAAGGAACCCGAGAGAGGCAAAAGTTGTCCTGATTTTCAGAAAAAGGGAAGAGAACAGAGTTTGTAAATGAAAGGCCAATGAATTTGATTTCCACACTTGAGAAAAATTCTAGACCAGACCATTAACAATATAGTTCATGACTATGTAGAAAAGGAAATGGGAAGTACAAAGAACCACAATGGCTTCAATTTTATAAGAAGAAATGTTTTTATTATAACCTTTTATTATATATATTTTCAGATTATATGCACATAGATGCAATTTTTAATAATCATTTTCAGACATTTTGTGATCAATGTATTCTCCCTACCTGAGATGGAAGATTATGTGATGTAGGTTATAGATATGCTATCATGCAATACATAGCTCCATGTTTGTCATGTTGTAAAAGAAGACACAAGTTGCTTAAACAAGGGGAAATTAAATGAAGAATGGTAGGATTCAATTTGTATTCACACTCCTTTAGTTCCTTTTACAGCAGTTGATAGTCTTTTTTTTGTCATGAGTCTCTTGGAGTTGTTTTAGATCCTTGCATGGTAAGATGAAATTCAATAGGGATAAATTTACTTTTTTTATTTTTAATTTTGGTCAGGATTCCTAAGGTTAATAGACCAAGTAGTAGTAGTAGTAGTAGTAGTAGTAGTAGTAGTAGTAGTAGTAG
>NW_025345943.1:0-8429 GCF_016433145.1 Gracilinanus agilis | reverse complement strand
GCCATACCTATCAAGCTACCAAAAAACTTCTTTACTGAATTAGAAAAAACTATAACAAATTTCATTTGGAATAACAAAAGATCAAGAATATCAAGGGAAATAATGGGAAAAAATGTGAAGGAAGGGGGCCTGGCAGTACCAGATATTAAACTATACTATAAAGCAGCAGTCATAAAAACAATATGGTACTGGCTAAGAGCCGGAAGGGAGGATCAGTGGAATAGACTTGGGGTAAATGACATCAGCAAGACAGTGTATGATAAAACCAAAGAGCCCAACTTTTAGGACATGAACCCACTATTTGACAAAAACTGCTGGGAAATTTGGAAAACAATATGGGAGAGATCAGGTTTAGATCAACATCTCACACCCTACACCAAGATAAATTCAGAATGGGTGAATGGCATGAATATAAAGATGGAAACTATAAATAAGTTAAGTGAACACAGAATAGTATACTTGTCAGATCTCTGGGAAAGGAAAGATTTTAAAACCAAGCAAGAGTTAGAGAAAATTACTAAATGTCAATTAAATGGTTTTGATTATATTAAACTAAAAAGCTTTTGTACAAACAAAAACAATGTAGTCAAAATCAGAAGGGAAAGAACAAATTGGGAAAAAAATCTTTTATAACAAAAAACTCTGACAGGGGTCTAATTAATCAAATATTCAAGGAGTTAAAGCAATTGTATAAAAAATCAAGCCATTCCCCAATTGATAAATGGGCAAGAGACATGAATAGGCAATTTTCAGGTAAAGAAATCAAAAGTATCAATAAGCACATGAGAAAGTGTTCCAAATCTCTAATAATTAGAGAAATGCAAATCAAAACAACTCTGAGGTATCACCTCACACCTAGCAGATTGGCTAAAATGAAAGAAGGGGAGAGTAATGAATGCTGGAGGGGATGTGGCAAAATTGGGACATTAATGTATTGGTGGTGGAGTTGTGAACTGATCCAACTATTCTGGCTGGCAATTTGGAACTATGCTCAATGGTCTATAAAAAATGCTTGCCCTTTGATCCAGCCATACCATTGTTGGGTTTGTACCCCCAAAGAGATCATAGATAAACAGACTTGTATGAAAATATTTATAGCTGAGCTTTTTGTGGTGGCAAAAAACTGGAAAAGGAGGGTATGTCCTTCAATTGGGGAATGGCTGAACAAATTGTGGTATATGCTGGTGATGGAATACTATTGGGCTCAAAGGAATAATAAACTAGAGGAGTTCCATGTGAACTGGAAAGACCTCCAGGAACTGATGCAGAGCGAAAGGAGCAGAGCCAGAAGAACACTGTACACAGAGACTGATATACTGTGGTAAAATCGAATGTAATGGGCTTCTGTACCAGCAGCAATGCAATGACACAGGACAGCTCTGAGGGATGTATGGAAAGGAACGCTACCCACATTCAGAGGAAGGACTGCAGGAGAGGAAACATATAAGAAAAACAACTGCTTGGATCCATGGGTTGAGCAGACATGATTGGGGATGTAGACTCAAAACCACCACACCAATGCAACTATCAAGAATTTGGAAATAGGTTTTGATCAGCGACACATGATAAAACCAGTGGAAATATGCATTGGCTATGGGGCAGTGCAGGGGATGAAGGGGAATGTAGGAGTGTGAATCATGTAACTATGTTAAAAACGAATATTAATAAATGTATAAAAAAGAATCATAGAAATATTCAACAGGTAGGAAAAATTCTTTTAAGAAATCAATTACCAAATATCTAGAATATGCCACAAGTAAATAGAGTCACAAAAATACACTGAATAAAACAAATTATTAAAGAATAGAATTGACCAAATGAAAATGGAGGCAAAAAGAGTACAGAAGAAAATACTTTCTTTGAGTAGTATTCAAGAAATGGAAGAGGATGCACAAAGGAAGAATATAATTCCATAAAAATTAGAATTGGACAAATAGAAGTTTGTGAAACCACAAGACATCTGAAAACAAAAAGAAAATATCTAAAATACCTTATTGGACAAGCCACTGATCTGGAAAATAGGTTCAGAAAAGATTATATCAGAATCATTGGAACATATGAAAGCCACAAACAAACAAAAAGAGCCTAGTCATCACATCACAAAAAAAAAAAAAAAAAAAAAAACACCAGGGGAAATTCCCTTGACATCCTCAGATAAGAAGGAAAAATAGAAATTGAGAGAATTCATTGATCATCTCCTCAAGGAGACCCCAAAATAAAATGTCTCAGGATTATTAAAGTCAAATTCCAGAACTACCAGGCCATAGAAGAAATGCTAAAAATATGGAGAATAAACAACTCAGATACTGTGGAGCCACAGTCAGGATTATATAGGACCAAGCAGCTTCTCAATTAAATGACTGAAAGTGTAACGGTTAAAATTAATGGTTGGACAATGATTATATGAAATTATGTGGTCACCAGTATTTATTATATCTTGAGTCAGAAATTTATTTACAAACATTTACAAACAGAGAAAACAATAAAGAAGAGACATGTGAGAGGGATAGAGAAGTTATCTATCCTATCATTCTAAATTTTTTGCTCCAAATCTGCTTAATCCAAGCAGAGATGAATGAAATATCAACCAGGAAGACTGCCAGTGAGTAACCACAAGGCCTCCTCCAAGATGGAAGCTAGTCTCTCCATAAGCTAGGAAAGGCGTCACCTAACGAAGTAATCCAGGAGTCAGAGTCCAAGTAGAAGTAGAGCTCCAAACCCATGATACAAGCTGTAGTCTCCAGCTAAGTTCCTTGGAAGACTATCTAAGACTATCTCCAGAAGACAATTTCTTCAGACTACTTTGCAAAGACAATCTGCCCTGAAGGAGTTTGGGGCTTGCTTTTTATGGTGACCTCTTATGGTTCCAAAATTTCTAGCACTGACCAGGTTGCAGTGTCTGTAGGATCAATTTCTCACCTTCTGAAGGTTAAGTTCACATCAAAAAGATTCACAAATTCCAGGCTGATTGAATCAAAAAGGTTCACAGTTTCCTTATTTGACTGAATGCCAAAGGTTGTGAATTCTCTAAGTACTTTGCTAGCTTCTCACCTAGTACTAAGTAGGTTGTTTAATTTTTTTGTTGATTCAATTCGAAAATAGACAAGGGGGAGTTAATTTTGTGTTCAGTCTAGTGAGGTACTAAGTAGGAGTACTTAAGTTGGTGTTAACTCAGGATAGACAATAAAGTAAAGAATTCCTTTTCACAATCCTCCCTGTGATCCTTTGGGAGACTAGTCTCCCCAATGGATCATTTTAACACAATCATAAATTCAATAGTTAGATATAAGAGGGAAACAAAAGAGATAGAAAGAGAGAGAGCAAACCAATGCTTGTTAGGTGCCTTGGCAATAAGCTAATTAGGGGACAATCCCCTTTGGCATGCAAGTTTACATTCAAAATGTTTGTGTTCAACTTCCCACCATTCAATCAGTTATAATCCAAAGTTCATGTTGGATATTCTGATGCTGTGGAGGTTTTCTCTGGGCATCTTCATGGCATCTTCTTCAAACAGATCATTTTCTGAATTCAAGGAGTTAACCAGCTTTTTTTTGAAAATTTTTGATTTTTTGACAATTATACAATTCCCCTGAAATCCCCCCTTAGGCGGGTGTTGACCAATATTCTGATTAAATCATGATACATGGTTGAGTTATGGGGTATAGTCAATTATTTTCAATAGAAGCGGCTCTCTTTACATGTGAACAATGAATCCAAGTGTCCTTTTCTCCAATTTTTATAGCTGTTGGAGTGGTTAATAATACTTGAAACAAACCTTCCCAGGAATGCTGTGTTGCTCCAATATGCTGGAAGTTCTTTATGTATACCTTGTGTCCTGGGTTTAGGTCATGAAGTGAAAAGTCCATAGGTCCTGCTTGTACTGCAGCTCTGGATTGATGGGGTTCATGCAATTTGTTCTGCAATTCCTGTACGTATGTATCAATAGAATTATCTCTCCCTAATAATGATGTATATGCAGGAGAAAAAGGTTTATCTTGTATTAGGAAGGTGTCCAAAAATAATCTCAAATGATGAGATGTGTAGATCTCCTCTAGGCCTGTTTCAGAGAAAAAATGAAGTTAGAAGAAGAGCTTCAGGCCATTTTAGATGCGTTTCAGTGCATAATTTGCCAATCACAGTTTTGAGCTCTCTGTTTATTCTTTCAACTTGACCTGAGCTCTGAGGATGATATGGTACATGGAATGTCGGGGTTATCCCCAAATAGTGTGTTAGTTAAAATCACTTGGGGTTCTATTTACAGGTATTTGGGACTCAGCCTTAAGGTATGTAGATCTATAACAAACTTCCTGTGGATGTTTTGGGGACTTTGGAAACTACATTTCCCATGGTTCCTCTTGTAAAAATGGAGGCAGACAGGAAGTGTGATGATGTAAGGGAATGATATAAGACTCCTGGGGTCATTGGAGGCAGTTTCTTTTGTTACTTGAGCACGCTCAGGTACGAAATGTAAAATGGCTGATGCGGCAGTTTGAATTCTTACAGGCACGTGGTCTAATAATTTATCTCTATCAGCATGGCTTTTATTAAAATACCAATTTCCCTCATTATATTGGCCTACATCATTTTTAAAATTAACGACAGGAATAAACCTGAGATAATACTGAATAGGTAAAATGTCTTCCCCTATCTGAATATATGATATTCTGAAAGGCAAAGGATCTAGGACTACATCCAAAAAGCACATGGTCACCAAAATTGAACATAGTTTGTCAGAGGAAACATTGATATTTAATGAAATAGCAGAATTTCAAACTTTCCTGACTAAAAAAGGAGCTGAAAAAAATTTGATAAACAATTTTGACAATCAAGAAAAGAATAAAAAGGTAAAGTGAAAACTTAAGAGTTTCAACAAGATAGAATTGATTACATTCATACCTAGGAAGATGATAAATGAAATACTTAAGATACTTATGATACTTGGGAGGCTTTAGGCCCTTAAAATATATGATACTTAAGAATTTTATCACTATTAGAGCAATGAAAAGTAGCATACATTGAAGGAAGAAAGGAAGGAAAGAAAGAAGGAATTAGGTATGCAACTAAAAAAACTAGAAAAAGAAAATAAAAATTTCCAATTAAATATCTAATTGGCATTTTAAAAATTCCCTCAAATAAATCCCCCAAATCAAGGGAGAGATTAATAAAATTAAATAGGATGGGCTGATATAAAAAATCAGGTGACAGAAAAGCAGAACATATGGGAAGAAGAGAAATTTAGAGACGGAAGGGGAGAGACTATTTTTCTGAAGAAGAAAATATGAGAATACAGTGGAGAAGAAAGGTGTGGTGGATAGTGAGTCTATGCTTGCACCTTACTCCCTTAAATACAGTTATGCTTGCACCTTACTCCCATAACTACAGTTAATGGAATTAACTGAAAGTAGAAACAACATGCTTACTCAGCTATAGATATATTCTTTAACCTATAGTGAAGTAGAAGGATAGAGGGAATAAAGGGGGAATGGACAAAAGGGAGGGTGAATTTGAAAACAAAACATCTGTAATTAGGGAAAGGCAAAAAACAGAGAGAGAAAGGTAAATATGGGGCAAATAAAATGGAAGGAAACATAATTAGTAATCATAACTGTGAATGTGTATGAGATGAACTCACTAATAAAACAGAAAATGAGTTTAGAGTGGATTAAAAACAAGAATCTCACAATATATTGTGAACAAGAAACACATTTAAAGCATGGAGACATCTGGAATAAAAGTAAGGGGCTATAGTAATATTCATTATGCCTCAGCTAAAGTTAAAAAAAGGGTTTATCAATTATTTTTTTAGACAAAGCAAAAGTAAAAATTGATCTAATCAAAAGAGATGTGGAAGAAAATTACATCTTGATAAAAGGCACTAGAGACAATGAAACAACATCAATACTAAACTTATATAAATCAAATGGCATAACATCCAGATTCCTAAAGAAGTTACATATATTAAGGGAGGAAATAGCTAGTGAAATGTTATTAGTGGGGGACATTAACCTCTCCCTCTCAGAAATAAATAAATCCAATACAAACAGACAAAAAGGTAGTTAAGAATGTAAATAAGGCATTAGAAAATTTTGATATGCTAGAAAGGAATATACTTTTTTCTTAGTAGCCCATAGCACTTTCATAAAAATTGACCATATAACAGGGCATAAAACCTCAGAAACAAATGTAGAAAAACAGAAATTTTAAAGGTATCCCTTTCAGACCACATTGCATGAAAATTACATTCAACAAAGGGCAGCAGAAAGGCTAAATAATGGAAACTAAATAATCTTATTCTAAAGAACTAATGGGTAAAAGAAAAAAATCATCAAAACAATTAACAATTTTACTAAAGAAAATGAGAATGAGGAGAAAATAAATCAAAATTTATGGGATGAAGCCAATGCTATATTTTGAAGAAATTTAAGATTTCTAAATGCTTACATCAATAAAACAGAGAAAGAGAAGATCAATGGATTGAGCATACAACTTAAAAAACTAGAAAAAGAAAAAATTAAAAATCCCCAATAAACACCAATTTGGAAATCACCACAATCAAGAAAGAGGTTAATAAAACTGAATGCAAGAAAGCAATTGAACTAACAAATAAAACAAGAATCTGGTTTTATGAAAAAATAAATAGTTATAATTATGGTACTGATACCTAAACCAAGAAGAGACAAAACAAAAAAAGAAAATATAGACCAATCTCCCAAAATGAACATGGATATAAAAGTTTTAAACAAAATACTAGGAAGGAAATTACAGCATTATATCACAAAGATTATACACCATGATAAAGTAGATTTAATACTATGAATATAGAGATGGTTCAATATTAGATAAAACATTAGCAAAATTTATCATATCAAAAAAAAGAAATTATATGATTATTTCAATGGATGCATGTTGAGAGCCGTTGGATGTAGAAAGCCATTGGAGAAATAGGATCAAATTTAGGGCCTGTTATCTGGATTCTCTACGTGACCAATCCAGGCTGAGACAGTCTTTGTGTTTGGTTCTGGTCACCTGAGCCCCGAAGAGCTCTGGTACCAGCAGGTAGGTTAATCCAAAAACAACTTGATCCCTCCAAGAGGCTATTAGGAGTCATTTAGAGAAACAGAGTCTGTAACAGATATTTTATTTGGATCCCATTACAAAATCATCAGCAAGTAAAACTGTGTGTATGATTTTTCTGCACTGCATGTCAGGATGCAGAGAGAATGGGCCACCTAAGATAAAAATCTGAGGCTCCTCTTTTGACTCAATTTTAGATCCCCATCTTTCTTAGAATTCTTATTGGAGAGCTTTGAAGTGGCAGACCAGCATCTACTGAGTTGATGATTCTCTCCTTGATAACTGAGAAGCTTGAATCCTAACAAACATTACTTAGATAAGATTGCATACTTAGATTAGAATTGGTGCCTTTAGCAGGACTCAATTGGTGAGCATCTCCATGGGGTATTTCCGCTCCCAGAATTATCCCCTACTAAATTGATGGTTGGAATTTGGCCATTTGTTTTTGCACCTTTACTCTTTAGACTTCAATGGGTTATGTGTGATTTGTTACCCCTTCACAGCAGTGACTCTTTTTTGTGTTCTTTGTTTGAAATCAGTATATAATAAACTCCCAAGCCCACAGAATTCAGAACAGCATGGGCTAACCACTAGTCTAGTTGTTCTCATTTTCTTTCTCCTGCCTTAACCATCCTATGCTACCAATTCCACTCAGGACCCCAAAATCATATAGAGGCTGGCCCCCTATAGATGCAGAAGAAAGCTTTCAACAAAATACAACACCCATTCCTTATTAAAGATAATTAAAAAAACCCTTCCCAATAATATGAGGGGTGAAATAAGGATGGCCACTAATATTTAATATTGTACTAGAAATGCTACCTTTAGCAAGGTAAGATAGCTGACAAGATAAGAGCTGACAAAAAATTAAAGAATTAGAGGGGGTAGCTGGGTAGCTCAGTGGATTGAGAGCCAGGCCTAGAGACAGGAGGTCCTAGGTTCAAATCCGGCCTCAGACACTTCCCAGCTATGTGACCCTAGGCAAGTCACTTGACCCCCATTGCCTACCCTTACCAATCTTCCACCTATAAGTCAATACACAGAAGTTAAGGGTTTAAAAAAACTGGCATTTGAAAAGCAAAGAAAACAGAATAGTGTGCAATTAAATTGGATTCCAAAATCATTAAGAAAAAATTAAAGAATTAGAAAAGTCAGTGTGGAAACAAAATTATAATTTTACATATGATATGATAGAATACCTAGAAAATCATGAGAAATGAAAAAATAATAGAAATAATTAACAATTTTAGCAAAGTTTCTGGATACAAAAGAAATTCACATAAATCATTGCCGTTTCTTTTTACCACCAGCAAAGTTCAACACCAAGAGATAGAACAAGAAATTCCATTCGAAAT
>NW_025345942.1:0-1845 GCF_016433145.1 Gracilinanus agilis | reverse complement strand
GAGAGAGAGAGAGAGAGAGAGAGAGAGAGAGAGAGAGAGATCATAGATAATGGGAAACAGTCTCAGCCCTGATGGAGTTCATAGTCTCTTCACCACAAATGTTTTTGAAAAGCAGATTGATTTTTCCATATTACTTTTCCTTTTTTCTGACATTTTCTAAAGCCCACTGTGAACCTAACTGCTTTCTCCTAGACCCATAAGAAAGAAGGTATTTATAGACCAACAAGGCATACTTAGATCCTACTGAATGAATAAGAAACTGCCAAAGATCTAGGATCCCAGGTAGGTTTGAAGCCTTCACCAAATTCCTTGCTCAAACTTAGTGCCATTTCTGGGCAGAGGATGTGAGCAGAAGGCTATAGTTCCAACCCTTAAAGATCATTCGGGTAAAGAGAAATAAACCTGATTTAAATCCTCTTTAGATGCCCCATACCTGGCTTATCATCCACAAACATGCAAAGTGTATGTCGATCTACTCCCTGAAATAAAAGGCTGGACAATGGGGGTTTAGACTTGCCCAGAATCACATAGCTAGGAAGAATCTGAGGTCAGATTTGAACATAGGACCTCCTATCTCTTGGCCTGGCTCTCAATCCAATGAGGCACCTACCTGCCCCTTCAGATTCAATTCTTGAAGCTAAGTCCTACAGGTTTCCAAGCTAGCTCTCCATCTTCTATATCCAGCTGCCTCTCATGATCCCAAATAAATAAATATAAATAATCTACTTCAATACCAATGGTAAAAATGACCTGTACATTGTATGATTTTTTGGTCCTCTAACAATTCTCTCAATTTTCCCATCAAATGTGCCTGACTTTGTCAGAGGCTCCCATCTTTTGACATGTCTGAAGAAATCATTTGGACTCATGTAGAACTCAAGGAAAATGACAAAACTAACCTTCTCCACAAGTCTTTGTGGCTTCAACCACTTATCATCCTGCTCCTGGTAGGCTCCCAAAAGATGTAGCCTCCAGCAGGACTTCTCAGAATATGGTTCATCCTTGGCAACACTCTCCATAACCATCTGTCCAGGGTCCCTTCTCACTCTGCCTGCAGTTCTCTCTAGCTCCCAGAAGATGGTGGAGATAGCTTGTTCCTCTCTCATCTCCTATGCTCTCTGCCTACCATTCCCTAGCAGATGGCCCTGGGCTTCTCCTGTCACTCTCATCGGGCAACATCCCAGTTAGGGACTAACACCTCAGCTTTCATTTCTTGGCAGTGAACATGTTCCTGGTGTCCAGCTCTGAATATAATGACAGACAAAAGACCCTTTACTGGATTTTGTTCCCCCTTGCATTAAAGTTTGGCCAAGCTCTGTCTGGTTTCCTGGAATCACACAGAATGTCATAAATACTCTACCCCTTTGCATCACAGTTTTCTCTAAGGTCCTTTCCTATTCCAGACTCATGATTCTATGATCCTTTCATTCAATACTGGGTGGCTTCAGGTTGATTCTACAGTCTGATATAGACTCTCCTCTCCAATCTATATATTGCCCTTCCCACCCATCAGTACCTCCCAAGACTCAGCAAGGTCCAGTTCCCCCTCAATTGACTTTTTGGACCTTGGGAATGGAATTATTTAAGTTATCTGAAGCTACAACTCATAACATAGGAAAAAGAAGGAGAGACTTTTTGGATAGCCAAGCACTCCTTTGGCATTGCCCCAGGTGCTGCAGGGAATAAAATGTTATTCTCCTTAATTCACAAAGATGAGGCAATTAGAATCCCAAAACCCTCTAAAAATATCAGGGAGTAATATCAACAAAGGAAACAGGAAGATAACCCCATATGTGTGTATGTATGTATTGTGTATGTAATATATTTTATGTATAATAATAATAT
>NW_025345941.1:0-9091 GCF_016433145.1 Gracilinanus agilis | reverse complement strand
CCCCCCCCACACCCCCCTACCCATGGCCAATGCGCATTTCCACTAGTTTTGTCCTGTGTCCTTGATCAAGCCCAATTTCCAAATTGTTGGTAGTTGCATTGGTGTGGTAGTTTCGAGTCCACACCCTCAATCACCTCCACCCCGACCCTTGACTACTTAAGATTTTAAGGAAAAAATGTTAATTTCATGGTTTCTCATGTTTTTAAATGGGAATGGACAATATAACATCTTCTTTTATTAACATACATTTTTCATCTATCGAAACAATGATATTTTTGTTGTTTTTTTATTAATATGTTCAATTATACTTACTTTTTTTCTAGTATTAAGCCAGTCCTGAATTTCTGATATAAATCTAGCCTTATTATATAATCCTTATGACATGTTGTTATAGTTTCCTTGTTAATATTTTATTTAAATTTTTTGCACATATGGTCATTAGAAGATAGTTTTCTCTCTGTTTTGATTCTGCCTGCTTTAAATATTAAGATCAGATTTATATCATGGAGAGTATTTGGTAGACAGTTTGTGGTATTGAAAATAATTGTTCTTTATAAGTTTCCAAAGAATTTGCTTATAAATTCATCTGGTCTTGGTGTTTTTTTTGTTTTTACTTTTGGGAGCTAATTTGTGTCATTCAATTTCTTTTTCTAATAGAGGGCTATGTAAATACTTTATTTCCATTTTTCTTAATATGGACAATTGATAATTTTATAGGTGTCCAACTATTTAATTTAGATTGTCGGTATGTAGTTGAATGAAATAATTCCTAATAATTCCTTTTTTCTTCATTTATTGTAAATTCATCTTTTCTGGTTTTCTTCTTTCTTCTTAAAATCGAATTAGCTAATGACATCTATTTTTTTCAAATACAAAACAAAACTGAGGAAGCAGTTTTTTAAAGGAAAAAATTTAACCCACTAAGAGTCATAGGAAGACATTGCTATAAATAACTAATAGAGAAATGCAGAATAAAACAACTCAGTTTACACAAAAATCCTATCAGGTAGTGAAATGATTAAAAATAAAAACTCTTTCTTTTATCTGATTAACTTTAATGAAATAAGAAAAACCGGAGCCCCACCCCGCTGCTGAAATTAACTAACTCTGCTAAACTTTTAATCTAGTTAGATCCAAAGTCCTTCCTAGGTGCGGGATGGGTCCTGATATAGACCAATCATGGCTCCCAGAAGTAGGGGGGGAGGGGAGCGTGGTCCCTCCCCCAGCACAGGATTGGTCCATTCAAGACCAATCCCACGGCCAGAAAGTAGTAGGGAGGTACCCCTGAGGCATGTTGGGGGATGAAGTTGCCTACTGATGAGCTAGGCATGTCAGTGCTGACACATGTGTCATAGGTTTGCCATCTCCGCACTAGAGATATCACCATTTGACAGATATGGAAACTGAAATCTTGAACTTAGTTGTGCTTTTAAATCAGAGTTTCTTAATGTTTCTTGGGTCCATGAATTTAAAAAAAAATCATAATTTCAATATGATTGGATTTCTCTGTAATCTTCTCCATTTTATTGGGCTCATTTAAAAACATCACTCTGAGAAAGATTCTATAGTCCCATAACACAACTTAAAAAAATATATTTATTTAATTAAGTAAATAAGATTTTTTTCCCATGGTTCCATGGTTCCATAACACAATTTTAATAAACTTTGATAGATGTCCAGGACTCTCTACTGCACCATTACCATCAGGACACACTCCTTTCCCTTTTCATATTTTCGTGCAGACCTTGTTCAAACTGGAACCAGCACGAGAGCAAATATTTTGTAGGCTTCCTAGGATATTTGTGAAAATGTGAAGCAAAGTATGCAAGTAGTCACTTCGATCTCAAGGTTGAGATTTATAGGCTTCCTAGGATATTCATGAAAATGGTGAAGCAAAGTATGCAAGTAGTCACTTCGATCTCAAGGTTGAAATCTTCTTATCTTGTTGATCATGTTCTGGACCATATTTTCCTGTGGGGATAAAAAGATGAGGTAGTTTCTATGTCATTTTACAAGAGAAGATGTTCATACTACTGCACCATCTTCTGGGCAGTGAAGTTACTGAGAGAGATAGAAAACAGGAAATTACAGATCTTGAATCTTCTATTCTTTTTCCTGATCAGAAAAAAATAAAGAACACAATGTTCCATTTTGACAACCACATTTTAAGAAGGATATAGTGAAATATATAGAGATATAGAAAAATCACATATTAAGAAAAAAACAGGAAAAAATGACCTAGAGAAAAATGAGAGTAATTGTGAAGGGTGAAAAGTCTTCAGAATATGCGGTATGAAGATCTGTTCATAGAAATGGGGATATTTAGCTGGAGAAAAGAAAACACAGGTTTGGCAGTGGTCTTCAAATATTTTAAAGAATATTTTACAGAAGAGGATTGGGCTTCGTATGCTTCATCTATGAAGATGGAAGTAAGATCAATGGGCAGAAATTACAGAAGAAAATTTTCATATGTGACAAATAGATCATAATAATTGGAATTATTAAAAAATGGAATGACTGTCTAAAGCAACTGTGATGGGTTTCTTCTTTAGCTATCTTCCTTGTGTCTGCATTGGCCAGACCAGATATATATGGAATATTGAACAACAACCTTGAGTGATTTTAACATATAGACAACAACTATAAAGCATGCTTTAATGTTTGAAGGGTAGATTGGATGAGATAAAATTAACTCAAATATTAATGGAAAGGGAAGGTTTTTAATCAGCTCTGCTCCAACTATAGGGTGGTTATTTGATTCTTTGCATTCCTGAGCAATAATCACCACATTGTTGAAGCAAGCAAAAAATATAAACTCTATAAATATCAAATATATGGGAGGAAATCAAAGCCATTTTTTGGCCTCATCAGCTCTGAGAATATAGAACTAAAAGAGTGTAATGAAGGTACAGTTAAAATCTTTGAATAAAGTTGTGTTTCATACTTAAATCCAACAGTCTATCTCTTAATCATTACTTTAGGAATTCTGATAAGCAAGGAAACTAGGGATTCCTTACCAAAACATGGCAGAGTGGCATTTTTTCCCCCTAGGGAAAGGGAAGAAAATTAGATTCCTCTCTCATACTGCTGTTATTTCACTATCTAAATCTAATGGTACTGATGCTTATTTGACTTATAGTTGACGTAAGAACATATAATCTGATATAATACATCTGAGAGAACTACAATAGCTGGTCTTGTAGGCTCTCATTCTGACCAATATAATTCTATCATTAGATTATAATAAATCTCACTAGGAAGGCACATTTTAAGAAGAAAAAGGAAAAAAAGAAGAGTAACTGAACATTCATGATCAGAAAATATGATCTTTCTGGCAGTAATTTGTAGCTCAGTCCATCATTCACCATGCCAAACTGTAATAGATTTTGCTTATTTGATTTGTATTCCCTATTATAAGAAATTTCTAATAATAGTAGGTGGGTATTTAAGAAAATATACTTACCATAGTTTTGACCATTTCTAAGAGGTGTTGCACTTTCATTTGAAAAGACTCTTCCTGATATCTTTTGAGAAGATTTGCATTCTTCAAAAAAATAAAAATATAGCATGATATTACAATGGGTAAAGGCTTTGTGTCCAAGAAATATTTTCTAATTTATTAAATTTAATGTTTTGGGGAATATTTGGAAATAAAGAAAAATTTGGGTCCATTATTGCTTATTTCACAGTATTTTCAGGCAGTGAAAAAGTTGGCAGATGTGATGATTTGCCAGAAAATCTAGTCAAACCAAAGTATGAAAATTGCTTGTTTCAGTTATGTCATTTTACTGAAAAAGACATTCTAAGAATGACTGGTGGCTTTCATTATTTTTGTCTTTATGAGTCTAATTTAAAATGATCCCTTAGGTTGACTTCATGATTAAGATTATTATGAAAATTGTTTTTGGTTGAGTGGACTCAAAATACAATAAAATTGTTTAATCTTGCCTCCTTTTTCTTTTTCTTCTTCCTTTTTTCTTTCACCTTCGACTTTTCTTGTTGCTCATAGTACAGATAAGTTTGTGGAGATGGCAAGATTTCAGGATGACTGCTTGAGTGAGGCAAGTGTTCTTCTATGAATGAGAAAGAAAGCAGGAAAATGTCATTTTTTTACTTAAGTAAATTATATGCCCCAACTTGATTGCATTGGGCTAACATGTTCAAAAGAAGTGACCTCTATGAGAAAAACAAACTTGGGGTGAATTATAAATCAATAGCACATGCTTGAATGTCTGCTTCTACCTGGAGTTGAAAAGAACAGAAGGAAATAAAAGGACATCAAAACATGGGTAAGCTTGAGGAAAAAGTTTTCTTATGACAGTATTCAGCATTAGTTTAAATTTCAGGATAAATGGAAGAATAAACAATATTATTGTTAATAATATTAATTAATATTGTTAAATAAAAGAGAGAAAACTAGAAATATGGATGGAAAAAGCTAAAAACATTCTCTGAGACATTACTTGGTCTATTTGGCTGCAGTTTCTCTATTTCTAAAGTCAATCCAACTGGATCTAAGAATACCATACTATTTTGACTTCCCATCTAAATCAAGATTTTGTGGAAAATTAGGAAGGAATTTCCCACCAATTTTCTGTTTGTCATCTGTGGGCATCAATATGAGTGATAGAGTTGGCAATGAAAATACACACTAGTGCTTCCCTTCATTTTGAGGAAAAGCCTTTTTTGTCATCAGACTCCAAATAATTAGGTAAGTCAAAGTTCTGTGCATTTTCTATAAGATGTAAAAAAAAAAGATCTGGAAAAAGAGGAATAGGAAAAGTAGGGAAACTCAGATATATCTCTGAAGGATTAGTTTTGAATCAAAAGATAGAATTTTGTTGCTACTATGGCCTGGTTTACAGAGAATTGAGTAAGATCTTGGTAAACAGTTTAGGTAGTGGGTGTTCACACAAGATGAAGACCTTTACAGTAACATATGCAAAAATGTGTATTTTCATATGGTTGGCTATTTCAAAAAATGACTTTTGGACTTTATTAAATTTCATTTTAGTGGTCTTATACCAAGTAGAAATTCCTTTCTCTGAATTATTTTAATTCCACTTCATAAGCATAGAAGACTTAATTATATTATAATCTCACTCAGTTTTTCAACAGAAACGATATTTTTAATTGCTCAATCATCATTTTTTCCTCTTTTTTTAGTAAGGTTCCAAATGATTTGGCTTTTAAAAAAATCAGCATCCAAAAACAAGTAAACTTTTCTTTTGAAATAATTGGAAGCAAAGCAAATCTTTTCTCCTCCTTATTGACATTGCATGTTATCACATACTCTTATTTCTCATTCCTCTCAAATGAGAACAAAGAAACAATAAAAATGATGAACAATAAGTAATCACTTCCATCAAAATAAGATTTGGATCAAGACTCACCTATCACTTGATTCTGATACCATTTTATTTTTTCCTCTGGGCGTTGAGTCAGGAGATAACGTTGGGTTGCCACTGGATTCAGGAAATGATTGGTAATCTGTACTTCTCCATATTCTGGGTTCTTGGGTTGACTGAAATCCTGAATCATAACTTTACTCTTCCTGGAAGTATCATTGTCATGGCTTTTCCTCTTCATGCCCTTTTCTGAGGCATCTTTGACTTGGGAATCACAAGTGACTAATTATGTTGAGAAATAGCAAGTGTGAGATCTATTAGGAAATGTCATAACATTTTGTCCTTTGCATTCTAGAAAATGTTCAAAAGGAGAGAAATAGAATATTTCATGAAAGAGGAGTTGGAGAGAAAGGAATAAGGAAAGAGAAAGGATACTCATATAGGGCCAAGGAAAAAAAAATCTCACCCATCTCAGAGGAGACTTCGACATCAGAACCTTGGAAGTCATATTCTTCTGGGAAGTTCTAGAATGTAAATGGGTACAACCCAAGATACGTCATTAGTTAGAGCTCTACACCCTGCTCCACTCCACCAAACCTTGAAACTCCCTAAATTATCCCTCCATTTCTTAGATTTGGGATTATTTAGGTCATTTCTTCTCTTCCAAAATAAATACAATACCTTGTAGACCTAATCTATGAGTTCTTAATGATGAGACAACATCCAAATTTCTATCTTTAAGATTTAAGCTATCTTTTAAGAATGTGAGCTTAGGAACATTGATTTCCTCCCAAGAAATGTATGTATATGAGTTTATAGAAAGCAAATTTAAATTTTTTTTTCTTCTTTCATCTTAAAATGCAGCAACAGTTGATTAACTCTTGAAAATATTACAAGGACAGAAAAATGTCAAAGCAACACATCAGTAGAAAACTCTAGACCTGTGTATGATGAGGTGTAAAAAGCATTTTTGGATGAATTAGGTTATTCATTCCATTTTTTCTGTTACTATTATTACCAATCTCATGTAATCCTAAGCAGCAACACTGAGAAGACACACCTGGGGAACACAAATATATACCATTGAATCTTGGCATGCTAGGGCAGAGAGTATTACTCTGTTATTGAATCTTATGTGTTCTTGATAGGGGCTAATTTATAGCTAGTATCTTTTGTCTTCTTTTCTCTTGGTACTTGAGTGCACTTTACAGCTGGTCTATTTTGTCTCCAATATTGTTTGGATGATATTTAAATCCTTTTGGATTATGTGATCCTAAATTGTAATAGTGAGTTACAACTTACCTTGTCTGTTGCTTCATTATTCTTCTTTTGATCTTCTCTTTCTGACTTCTTTCTTTGATCCTTAGTCAGATTAACTGAACCCAAAGTTTGTGGGTAGAATAGATTGTTCTCTGAGGGAACCAAGTGCTCTATAGTAGGGGAAGGAGAACAGTGTATCACAATTGTCTTCACAGTTAATGTAATGAAAGATGATTGCCAATCTTAGTCATCAGATCAAGAAATGCTACAGGATCCCATGGCACAGAAAAGTAAGAAAGAAAAGTAGGTCTTGAAGGCATGGGAAGATAAAGGACAGCAACAGAGAGGACTGCATTATTTAAGAAAAATACAACTGAAATGTAATTAATTGCAATGAAAAAAATAATCCCGCAAAAAGAGGCAGAATGATATGCAAACATAGGCAAAACCTCCCAAAAGGTGACCCTTCTTAAATTCCTCTTTTCCAAGAAATAGGGAGATAAAATAATTGGAGGAGAATGAATTAGATGGTAAAGGTCATAAATAATCCAGGGCATTTCCCTGATATAATTAATTGAGGCTCTCCTATGCTCCTCTTATTTTCTTCATATCTAGGTCCAGAAACTTCAGGATGTTTTAGTTTTTCTTTATTTAGGAAGTGGAAATAGCCCTTTCCAACAGTTTTCTGTTCATTATTTATGCTGAACAGAGAAGAAGTTTGTGATGACCTTAAATTTCCTTTAGAGGAAGAAAATATACTAATGCCTCCCTTCAGTTTTGGGACAGACCATCCTAAGAAAAGATCTGAAACAAGAATGAAAGAAACCATAAGAGGAAGGTCTGGGAATATATAATGTGATGCTAAAAAAAAAGACTTAGAACAAAGGAGGAATCCTCAGAAAAATGAGAAGGCAGAACACAAAAGGAACAGTCTTGAACACACAGGAAGAACTTTCCCATTTCCAAGATCTATGTATGATATAGTGTCCTGGATGTGAGTTTTGGTGATTTGCTGTAGCTATGAGAATAATTTTATATTGATAACCTTTAAAAAGAAGCTCATATGAGAATAGGAATTTCTGCAGATTTCATTATTCCAAAGCAATCACTTTGGGATGGCACTGATTTCTAATTTTTATAGTTTTGTGCAAAGCCTTATAGGGAAGTCCCTTCTGGAATTACTTTTAGCTCCACTTCAAGAGGGAAGAGAACTACAGAACAATCCCAATAAGAAACTATATCTTTCATTCATTTTTTTTTGTGGGTGGCATAATGGAAAAAGTACATATGAGCAACCTGAAGATGTCATTCTAAGTTCATTGCTAAAACACTGGTCCAGGAACAAAGAAGATATTTTTGCAAAAGCACCATCTTGTTAATGATAGCTCCAGGAGACTTTATGAGTTAATGTTCCATGAATATATTCCTGACCTTTTATCCGTAAGAAAAATGTGGCAAGCTCCTGCTTAATTCAGGAGCCTGTTGCTATCTCAAGGAATTCCTTTAAAGTAGCTCCCTCATGTCTGTTATGTGCCCCAATTTTCTAATAAATACACTCTGCAGCTTAGCCAAGCTTGCAGCTGCATCACCATGAGACTCTTCCTCCTTTCATGTGTCCTACATGCTGCGCTGCCCCTCTACAGAACCCTGGCCCAGCTGGCCCGGCTGGCCCCAGAATTTTCTCATCTCACACCTATCAGGTGGACTAAATGGTAACAAAAGCACAAAGTGACAAAAGTTGAAGAGGATGTAAAAAATGGTGACATCCCTGCATTGTTGGCGGAACTGTGAGCTGATCCAACCATTTTGGAGAGCAATCTGGAATTATGTCCAAAGAGTTATAAAACTGTGTATACCCTTTGACCCAGCAATACGACTATTAGGTCTGTTTCCCAAGGTGATGAGGGGAAAAAGGAAAAGAAGCTATGTGCTCTAAAATAGATATAGCACCTTTTTTTGGTGGCAATGACCTGGAAAATGAGAGGATACCCATCATGAATTGGGAAATAGTTAAACAAGTTGTGGCATATTGATTGTGATGCAATACTACTACAAAGTAAAAAATGATGAGTGTGTTATTAAAAAAATGTGGAAATATCTACATGAAATTTTGAAGAGTGAAAAGAGCAGAATCAAGAAAATATTATATACAGCAATAGGAATATTGTTTGAAGAATAATGGTGAATGTCCATTTCCAGAGAAAGAACTAATAAATTGAAACATACGTGATATAGCATTGTACATATATGTACATATGTAGTAAAATGTATATAAGGATTATACTCAAATTAATTGATTTATTTGAATTTTTTCAGTTCTGAATTTTGATTATTATTAAGTATTTAACTCAAATGTTACCTTCGTTAGTGTAGAGAGTGGATAAAGGGAAGGAAATACCTGGGAACTCTAAGGTGCCAAATAGATTTGCAAAAAAGAAAATATATCTTTAACTCATTATTTTTACTTAAAATATTTTTTTTTT
>NW_025345940.1:0-2771 GCF_016433145.1 Gracilinanus agilis | reverse complement strand
ACTCTCAAGATTTCGAATATCATATCTCCAACTCTCTATTGTACATTTCAGAAACAGATATCTTATAGACATACTAAACTCAAAATCCAGAACTCAGTATTTTTCTCTTCACCCCCAAAATCTCTACTCATATCCAATCTGTTGCCAAGCCCTATAGAATCTGTCTGCAACATTTCTAATATATATCCTCTTCTCCCCACTTACACAGCCACCAAGTACACTTCACACTTTGACTATCAATCTTCTTACAGGGTTAGTCTATCCATGTAATTCCCCCACTTCCATTTCAATAAACTCCAGTGGTTCCCTATTCCTTTTAGGATAAAATATAAAGTCATCTGTTTGGCTTTTAAAGCCCTTCACAACCTGGTACCCTCCTACCTTGCCAGTCTTACTCCCACATACTCTCATGATCCAGAGACACTGGCCTCCTGGGTGTTCCTAGAACAAGACACTCCATCTCTCAACTCAGTTGATTTTCACTAGCTGTTCCCCAGGCCTGGAATTCCGTTTCCTTTATGGATTCCTTCAAGTCCTAACTAAAATCCTTCTGCAAAAAGCCCTTTCTGATTCCCTTTATGCTGATGCTTTTACTTTGCAAATACCTCTAATTTATCCTGTATGTATTTATAGTTGTTTATTTGCAGTCTTTTCCCTATTAGAAAGTGAACCCCTTGAGGGTAAGCACTAGTGTTGCCCCTTTTGCATGCTTAGTAGAATGCTTCCCACCTATTAAGTACTTAATGCTTGTTGGTTGATTTATCAATCAATAAACATTTATTAAGCATTCAACTATTTACTTATTAAATGAGGAGATGGAAAGATCCAAGAATTTTGGAGAGTTAAAAAAAAGAGAGAGAAAAACATAAATTAACCAGTAAAACAAAGTTAACACATCAAATAACATACCCAGACTCAAATCAAAGCTTTGGGGCCACCTCTCTGGATCTGAAAAACCATTTAGATTCTCCCTACAGCTCTTTGGAGCACTGTCAGTGGAGGAACCAACAGGGCTTCAGGCTTCTGGTTTTGATCTAAAAGCAGTTGTTGGGGATTCGTTTTGTTTTGTTTGTTTGTTTTTTAGAGACCCTTGGAAGGGTAGATAAAAGATCAATGAAACAAAGTATTTGTAACACTGAAGTTCATTCCTAAAGCAGAAACTGTTTTACCAGGCGATTGATACCGGAGGGTCAGTCCACTTAGAGAATCAGAACAGACTGAAGAGAGCCCTAATCAGGTTTGGTACTGCTCTGAATGGCACAACCTAACTAGACAAAATTCAATTTGGCCAGGTCCCCATATTTTCAAGAGGATCCTCTCCTCCCATCAATACTCTTTTTCTCTCCACAACTCCCAGGGCCCAATATTCTGATGAGTAGCAGGGAGGCAAAAGTCTCACCCAAATCAGGCATTCTTCTGCTTCCTACACTGACTGCATATCCCTCTACTCTGAAGATGGGAAGGTTTCTCTCTTGATCCCAGGGCTTCTCTCCTGCTTGTGGGCCAGGGGGCCTTGGTGCTGACTAAAGAGCGCCACCAATAAGCACAAACATAGACAGGGCAGGAACATCCATTATGCTTTCTGATTCCCAAGGCCAGAACCCTGCTAAGTGCTCAAGGTCTCAGCTCACAACTACTGCCCTTTCCCCCCTTTTGGGCAGGTTCCCCAAGGCTCACTGGGGGGTGTCTTCTAAGTCAGGCCTCCTAGTGAGTCAGCAGAGGAACATCCCAGGTCAGGCAAGGCCAAAGCCCCGACTGTTTCTTTCTCAGCGCTCCAGAGTGTCGGAGAACCACAGAATATACTGCCTCTGGGCTCTTAGGCTTCAGCTTAACAACTGTTAAACTACAATCAGCTCTGGATCCCCTACCTAAGAGGGTTCAGAAATAGGACTAGACAACCTCCAGATGTGTCCGGTACCTATTCTCCGTCTCTCCGACCCTCTGTCCCTCTATCCTTCTGTCAGCAGCCCTTAACAAATAGCAATCTCTCCTTCATTGCTCCTCCGGAACTGAGAAGAAACGCCTGAAGGGAAAGAAGGGTAGGGACAGAGGATATATTCATATATCCAGGAGAGAAAGACTAAGAAAAAAAAAATAGGAACAAAATATGAGAGAAAAAGAACTGAGGAGCTGCAAACATGCACTGACACTCAGCCGCTGTGTGACTTCAGTCCAGGCCCCCTGACTCTGTGCTGTGCCTAAGCCTCTTCCACTAACCGGGAGAGAATGATAGCTTCCCCCAACCAAAGAACAGAGGCCGGGGATATGGAATTAATGGTTGGAGGTGTTCTCATTCCCACCCCGATTCCATCCCAACCCATCCCCTTCAAAGTCTAGGCATGCGGGGACAGGAATCCTGGCCCATCCTTAGCCAAAGCAACAGCTCAGGACCTCCAGCTTGTCCCCCTGGGACTCAAAGAGGGTCTGGGGCCGGGATCCCAACCCGTCTTCGGTTCGGGGAAGGAGCAGAGAGTCCCTAGTCTTTGCTCCCTTCGCCCCGCCCCCGCCCGACACCCACCCTTACCCGCTGTGCCGGACCTGGCTCTGGTTCTCGTCCTCCCCGGAGCTCTCCCTCTCTCGCCATTCAGCTGCGTCCTGGCCTTTAGTCCCAGGCCGCAATCCCCAGGCCTCCCCAGCTCTAGAATCACTTTCGATTCTGCCCCCGGGGCTATTCAAACCTCTGACGCCGGATCGCGGAAATTACCTCACAGCTTCGACAACTCCCCCCCTTACCCCCCCTCCCTCCCAGGCCAGTCCCTTTCGCCCCGCCC
>NW_025345939.1:0-4172 GCF_016433145.1 Gracilinanus agilis | reverse complement strand
CATAGTATTATATATCGGACATGGGGAGTAACTCAGAGGTCATCTAGTCCAGTGATGGGCAAACTCTTTAAAGAGGTGGCCAAAGGAAAGCAAATGTTCATCTGTCAGTCTGTTTCTAAGGCAACTCTTTCGAAGTTTCCTTGTATTGTATCCTACTCGCTGTATTCATCAGATTAGGAATAATGTCGAGCAGCCAGATAGAACATTTCAGGGGGCCACATCTGACCTGAGGGTCGTAGTTTGTCCAACACTGATGTAGATGGTTGCCAGGGTCTTCCTTCACCAGTACAGCTCCAAAAGATCCAGTGAAATGTGGTCTGTTTTCAAAGCTCTTTGATGCCATAAAGTGAGTTGCACCTGGATGACCCTCCCAGCCCTGGAGGGTTCAGAAGTGGAGGGGAAAAGGGTGGGCTTGGAGAGGGGATTCTAGTTCAAGAAAGAAAAAGAGTCCTTCTATCCCCTACTCCACCCCGCATCCCATTTCCTGTGTAGGCTTGGAAAGCTATCACAATGCTAATGAATGCCTTCTGGGGATTGTATTAAAAGACTGGGAAATCACTGTTGAACCACTATGAAAATGTACTCTATTTATTGCAAGTGATGAAAGAAGAAAGAGAAAGGGGGAAGAATCTTTGTGGGGTGGGGGATGAGATGGAAACCATATTTGAAGAATGCTACTGCTCATCTAAGCAATTAAAGACAGCAACATAGGGACTAAGGGAGCTGGAGACAATTTAATTCAAATTTGGGAGTCAGAGAACCTAGGTTTAGTTCCAGTTTTTCCACATATCAACAGTGTGATCTGATATAAGTCACACAACACTCCATCTCCCAACTCTATGCATTTTTCCTGGCTCTCCCTTATGCTTAGAATGCTTTCCCCCTTATTTCTTATGTCATTTTGTTGTTCATTTATTTTCAGTCATGTTCCACTGTTTGTGATCACATTTGGAGTTTTCTTGGCAAAGATACTAGAATGGTTTGCCATTTCCTTCTCTAACTCACTTTCCAGATGAGAAAACTGAGGCAAATAGAGTTAGATAACTCTTCCAGAGTTTTGTTGTTGTTCAATTATATCTAGTCCTTTGTGATCCCATTTGCAATTTTCTTGGCAAAAATGCTAAAGTGGTTTGCCATTTTCTTCTCCAGTGGGTCCCCATTTTACAGATGAGAAAACAAACATTTAGGATTATAGATCTGAAGTCAGAAGGGGTCTTAGAGAAATAAAGTGACTTGCCCAAGATCACAGAGGTTGGAGCTCAGATCTTCTGACTCCAAACCAAGGACACTTTCCCTCTGTACTGAGCCTCAGGTTCCTGATCTATAAAATGAGGTATTTGGATTAGATAGCCTCTGAAGTCTCTCCCAGCTCCAGACCTATGTTCCCTATGATCTTATTACCTGTGTGACCTTGGACAAGTCACTTCCTGTCTCTGGTTTTCAGTTTGCTCATCTGCAAAATGAGAGTTTGGGACTAGGTAGCCTCTGAGATCTCCTCCAGTTATAGACGTAGGATCTCATAAGAATGTTGGAGTGGGAAGAATCCTTGTTCTTTAGTTTGTCTCCCTGCTAGCCACATAACTGTGGAACATTATTTAATCTTCCATCTGTGAGCCTCAATACCTTCTCTGCATAGTACTGATTTTGTCTCCTTAATAGAGCAAAGGACAGCCCTAAGTTTCATTTCTTCCTCAGCATTATATACACAGTAGGTCCTTAATAAATGCTAGCTGAATTGGAACCATAGGGTAGAATAGAGCTGAACACTGGATTTGGAGTCAAGAACCTGGTTCCAGGCCTGACTCTGCCCCTACTACCTATAAGCACAGAAAAGTAATTTGTCTCTTTGGGTCTCAGTTTCCTCTGCTGTGAAACGAAGGGGCTGGACTAGGTCTGTAGAGGTTTATCCTTCTCTAAATCTCTGAGTCTGGAAGCTCACAAGCTATCTCACTGAATGTAAACAAAGAAGGAAAAGAGACCCATCTCTACCCCAATGAAGATGAACCCTTCTAGTTCTAAATTCCATGCTCCTAAAACTGACATTGAATTATGCATAAGGAAGGGAAAGGAAGCTTTAGGAATGGGTGTGAGAGAGAGAGAGACATGCCTGTTATGGTTAAATTTTATCTTATATTGATTATGGCCAATTGATTGTCAGTTGGTATTGATTAGGTGGTATAGATTCCTCTAAAGCTGTTAGGGCTTAGCTGGTTCTGGTGGTAGATGAAACTGGCTGGAGATAAATTAGTACAAAACCTATTTATTAATAACTATGAGAAGTATCAGGGACAGAATAAGGAAATAGAAATTGATTAGGAGATATATTAAGATTTCTAACTGAAACCCCAAACCCCTCTGCTCCTCACGGGACTGTTTCTTGCCTGATGAAATCAGCCCTCACTTGACTACACGAACTGTCTAAAGATAATAATCTAACTTACTAAATCTATTCTAATTTATAAATCTTTTTATCTCCTCAAAATAAATATAAAAACTTCACAACTCTCTCTCCAGTTAGAGATCCACCTGCCTGTCAGTTTTCACAGACACTGCTCTTTACTGTCCCCTGTGGTGTTCCAGGGAATAGTCTCTATCACTCTCTAAATTCAGTTGAATTACTCTCAATCTTCTCAGATATAAAGATGGTTTACAAAGATAACTATCACCAAATCCTTCAAAGATTGAAAGATGAAATATCCAACCACTTACTCCTAAGAGGAAACTCCCAAAAGTGATTCATTATCCCCAACAGTCCTTTCCTAGGGTTTTCTGGGAAATTTTCTTAAGGAACCGACAGGAAAATTCTAGCTGGCTCTAAAGGCAAACTTAAAACTCTTTCTCTAAGATGGAAATCTTTCTTCTAAGCAGAACTTATTCTTTAATTAATCTAATTACCTAAATAATAACTAATTAATCTTTACATGCCTCTATTCTTGGACTCCCAGATCTTATTTCTAGTCAGGTATTTAAACTCTTTGGGCCTCAGTTTCCTCAATTTAATTAAGTTCAACAAACATTTATTAAATATCTGCTAGATGTCAGGAATATAAAGACAAAATCAAAATGGACTGTACCCTCAGGAAGCTTATATTTTACTTGGGGTGAAAATAGGGGAAACAGTCTCAATATATTTCCTGACAGTCAATTGAATTGAATGAAAGAAAAGACTAGACTAGATTCAAACAGGTTCTTAATAAAGTGGTTCTTAATAAATTAAGTTCTTTTTGTTTTTAAACCCTTACCTTCCGTCTTGGAGTCAATACAGTGTATTGGCTCCAAGGCAGAAGAGTGGTAAGAGTAGGCAATGGAGGTCAAGTGACTTGCCCAGGGTCACACAGCTGGGAAGTGTCTGAGGTCAGATTTGAACCTAGGACCTCCCATCTCTAGGCCTGAGTCTCAATCCACTAAGCTACCCAGCTGCCCCCAATAAATTAAGTTCTCGATAATTAAAATAAAATAAAAATTAAGTTCTTAATAAATTTGGACTAAATAAAGTACTTTGATCTTTAGATTTAGATAGATGGTACCACACAGGAAATGTCTTCTGAATGACTGAAGGAATCAGATACAACTCTGGATGCACAGGAAGTCAGTTAAAAAAAATGAGTTCCAGCAGCAGATCAGTCTAGGGGTGATTGAATCCAGGAGTAAGGGACTGTGTGGAAGGAACTGTCCCTATAATGCTTCCTCCTCCCCTTCTACTACCACCATTGACCATGTTGGGAACTTGGAAGAATTGGTGACTCTGGAGTATCAACCAGAAGCAGAAGTACCCACAGAGCAGCAGCGGTTGACAGCATGTCTATACCAGCAACTGATAGACACTCCTCAGACATGTAGACACACCTATGAAAGGCAACTTCAGTATTCTAATTGAGGTGATGACCCTCAGAGCCCAACAGAGAGGTACATCTAAGACAAATTCACTAACACTCTACAAAGAAAGAAAGAGAATTTCAGTAACTAGGAATTCTGAGTTTACCCTTTGGCCACACATACTCTTGATGTTTGAGACCATTTTCTCCAAGGATTTAACGTGTATTAGGGGGAAAGGGCACAACCTGTTTGGAATTAGGGAGGTCTCCATAACAATTTTTCTTGCCATGCCTTTTCACTAAATCTTAGAAGTTGACAGAGGTGTACTGATTAATTGGTAATAAGAAATATTATAC
>NW_025345938.1:0-3170 GCF_016433145.1 Gracilinanus agilis | reverse complement strand
TATATATGTGTGTGTGTGTGTGTGTGTGTGTGTGTGTGTGCATATATATATCATTAGAAACTCTTTTTGATAATCTATACCAGTGATTCCCAAAGTGGGTGCTGCTGCCCCCTGGTGGGTGTTTCAGCGATCCAGGAAAGTAGTGATGGCCACACTTTTTTTTTGTATTACATTCTATTCTGAGTTCAATAAATAGTTTTATAATTTCCAGGGGTCGCTAAGTAATATTTTTTCTGGAAAGGGGGCAGTAGGCCAAAAAAGTATGGGAACCACTGATCTATACATTTCCTTCCAATATCTCATAATTTTTCAAAGATGTTTCCTTATGATCAATTATTTACCTCCTTTAACTTTTTCTCTTCTTTTACACTAGTTGGAACATTTCTAGCTCTTTTGAAGTGATAAAGCTGTGTCTATTGTGTCTGTTCTAGAATCAACCATCTCCCAAGCTATGCCACTGAAGTTTTTCTAATGCATTTTAGTGTAATATATATTTTATTTTATTTATATTTAATATAAAATATATCTATTTTAAACTACATGTTTGCTTTTATATGCACAAGTGTGTTACTCATCTAAACTTTGCATTTCTCCTTGTACAAAATATAATGTTCTAATTACAGGAACTACTAAAATATCTTTTCACTATAACTGAATGAAATAACTGAAAAAATAACTTGAAAAAAATTCAATTCACCCTATTTTTTATACTAAATGAATACATAGGAAAAGGCAAAATAAAACAAAACAACAAAACTTTTTTATATCCTTTTAATGAGAAAAACAAAGATACTTTTGTTTTTCTTAACTCCAGGCAAAGTTATAGATATATTCCCTTTAAGCATCTCTTAAGACTAAATTTGTGATATAAGGATAAGTGATAATGGGTAGGGAGAAATTCATGGATTGTCTTTAAAAGGAAAGGAGGAGAATTTAGATAGCCTGGGGGGGGAAGATTCTGGAAGGAGAGGAGGATCTTGGGATTTGACTGGTTTTAATTCACTCCTAATCTACCTATCCACTGAACTAGAAGGAGGATTTTTGCTCTTGCATTCCCTGGGACAACCTAGTTTTATGAAAAGGTTTAGGGATTCCTGGGTTGGAGAATTTGCCTTGTAGAATAATACCATCTTTTCCCTGGAGTACAGAGAGATCACTTGTTGGAGAGCTACCAGTCAGAGATCCAATGACCTAAAGTAATCCCAAGGGTTTGTCACCTGGGACTTTGGGTTACCTAGGAAGCCAACCCCAGTCTCTTTATCCTTGTCTTTCTTAAAGACAATTTGGATATTTAGAGTAGTGGATAGTCAGTGTTTTGAGTAAGGAAGGCCTATAGAAGCAATGAAGATAAACCTCTTGCAAGGTGAGTAGAAGTTGTGTGGAGCTTAGATCTATAGTTTTTAGGACTCTTCCTACCCTTTCCCTTTACCCAAATTAACAAAATAAACTTGGTTTCAAAAGCTCAAGGGTTTTATGTTTTGCTGGTCCTGGAAAGGTCTCTAGGTGGGTGTTTCTCATCTCCTATACATCTAAGCCTTTCCCAAACAATGTACTTCCCTTTGGAGGAAGGATTTTATTTCAGTGACTTCACTGGTATAGATACCTCCTAGTAAAGAAACTATTTTTAATAATGTACTTTGGCATATACTGTGCAACTTATCATGTTAGAGAGTTATCTGTCCTATGAAGAAATTGAGAATAACTCCTCAAGGGTCAGACACTCAGCATATGCCGGAAGCAGGATATTAACTGAGATTAGGTTAACTCTAAAGGTGTACATTTTGATTGAATAAACTGAGCTGTGTCTCTTCATAGACATATTAAATGTAAGTACTTCCAGGTTCAGGTTTGGAAATTAGCTTAAAAAAAATTAAATATGTTGAAAGTGTAGTGAGAGAGCCTTGAGGTGGAAGCTCAGGTTCAGGACAGGTTACTCTTTGCAAGAATCCCAAACTCCAAAACTTAGCTTAAAAATAAAAAGAGAAATTTATTAATTTGGAACTCATGTTGAAAGGCCAGGAGACAGTGTGTAGATGGAACTTTGCGTCCATGAGGAGATGGGATATGGCAATCTTTTAAAGCCTTTTGGACATAGTTGGGAGGTTGATGAATTTGAAAAAAATTTATTTGCAAATAGCACAATGCTAATTAGCAAGTTTAAACATGTATTCTTACAGAAAACAGGAAAAAAGTCATTGTCATTTAAAAAAGAAAACTTCCTTTCCATTGCTCACCCATCTAGCCTATTTCTGCAATAATATTGAGAATATCATTTCCTAAAGTTTTTTTTTTAAAAAAAGACTCCATTGTTATGTCTATCCTAGAGATATCTACATAGTAGCTAGAGTGTGAGCTAAATTTACCCCCTTGAATCACACATCTTCCGTGTATGTGCATCTAATAAAGAAAATGCAAACACAAATAGATGTTCAGAGAAATGCTCATATAAGTTTCAAATTGAACTAAAGTGATATGTGAATAAATATACATACAGACTTTCAGGTAAGATTAGAGAGAAAGAGAAACAGCCACAGAGACAGAGAATAGGATAGACAGAGAGACAGAAACAGACACAGAGACAAAGAGACACAGATAGAAAAAAGAGAAAATATAGTATACTGTAGTCTCTAGGTGTTCAATTAAGAGAAAAGAAAGATGTCATTATCTTCCTTATTATTGACATAATTAGCTTCATAACACTGATATTTTGTATACCTACTACTCATATCTCTTTAGTGAAGGCATTAATAAAAGTTTAGAACTTTATAAGTTCTAGGATATAGCCTATAAAGCAGCACTTTTATTTCAGTCTACTCATTGAATCTGGTTATTATTTATGAATCCATCTATTTGTCCCATTCTCCAAATAAAATTTCTCCATTTTAATCAAATTATTGAAAGATTTTTATCAATTGCTCTGTTAAAATCTTTGTTAAATCTGCCAAGTTTCCTTATCTCAATTCAAGTCAGTTCAATTCACTGCACAATGGTTAAGTACCTTGATTTATTCATTAATGGACTAACTTACTGACTATAAATAAAAGAAGATAATGGAAGGAAATTGGTGGGCTGTGTCTGAAAGACAAGTCTCTTTCTCTCTCTCCCTCTCCCTCCCTCCCTCCCTCTCTCTCTCTCTCTCTCTCTCTCTCTCTCTCTCTCTAACACAGACA
>NW_025345937.1:0-8739 GCF_016433145.1 Gracilinanus agilis | reverse complement strand
TACTAATTATCTTACTGTGGTTAAACAAAGAAGCAAGCTTGTCAAGAATTATTCATTACAGGGTGGCTTAGTTTGAACTTATTCTTTTCAGCCTTCCATAAGGTACAAGTACATCAGTTCCTAGCTAAGCATAATAGTTAATTATATTTTAACTAATTATATCATGTATATAGTTATGTTATACTATTCATTCCCATCATCAATCAAGGAGATAGTTATGGTAGTTGATTATATCCAATAAGATACAATAATATCAATCTGGTCCAAGTTTTGTTCCCATGGTGTTCTTTCTGTTATAGGATCACTAAGAATACAGTTCTGGTAGGGTGATTCTGTGCTAATTTATCATTGTCTTTATTTCCTTGTATTTCACTGTTTCTTTGGTCTGTAGGAGTTTGGGAACAAACTCAGGCCAGGTATTTTCTTGCTGGGAACTTTAGAAACTTGTATTAACTCACTAACTACTGGTTTTTTGCTGGGTTGATTCTAGGGGAAATTTCTATACTCTAGGGGGTTGTACAGGGGTTTATTTTGGGACATTGTGTAGTCTGTGAGTGTGATTATTCTTGCCTTGAACCTCTACTGTTTTTCTGTGTCTCCTTTGAGCTGGATAAGGATATTGATTGCAATAATTTCAATGTGAGTGAATGTCACTGTAAAAAGAATCACATAGGGTAAACTGAGTGTGGAATTTCCATCCTCCTGACAACCTGCCGTGCTGGATTGTCAGAGCTTGTGAGTAGCCGTGCTAACCTCACAGCCTCGAAGGCTTCTGGATAAAACACCAGGCCTGGAGTAGGGAGGAATTTGACCTCGGACACTTCTTAGCTTTGTGACCCTGGACAAGTCACTTGACCCCATTTAGCTAGCCCTTACTCTTCTGTCTTGAAGTTGTTACTAAGACAGAAAGTATTAGTTTAAAAAAAGTAAATGTAACAAAATTATAAAAATCAGATAGGACTCAAATAAAGGTAGATAAGAGAATGCCTCTCTTCTTTCAATCTATTCCTTCAAGGAGATGGAAGGTCTACAGATTGCACATATTTTTGGACTTTTTCAATGTCTCATTCAAATGCTGATGTTCTTTGTCTCTAAAAATACTATTTGTCATATGGGATAGCTCCTTGGGAAAGGAAGTAGAAGGCCTATATGGGATACTATAGGGATGTAGTGATGTAAGGAACAGAAAATATCAATAAAAATATTTAAAAAAAACATAAAAGAAGGGCATATCTTCCAGAGTTTAGGAGGTGATAATACTCTGTCCTCAAGAGACCTCATCTAGAATTCTAAATTCAGTTCTAAGTACTGCAGTTTAAGAAGGACATTGAAAAACAGAAAACCATATGAAAGATGGTAGCTGGCCTAGGGAAAGATCTAGATTTCATGTCATACTAAGCATAGGTTGAAATAACTGAGGATGTTTAGTCTGGAGAAGAGAAGACTCAGAGCAGTCAGGATAACTTCGTTCAGATATTTGTTAAACTTGTTCTGTTTGGCCCTGGAAGACAGAGCGAGTAACAATGGCTAGAAGCTGCAAAGAAACAAATTAGAACTGTTTCAAAATGGAATGGGTTGCCTTGAGACATAGTAGGTTCCCTGTCCATGGAAATCTCTAAGCAAAGCCTCTCTAGCTACATATCAGATATGTTAGAATTAATATTCATTTAAGGAATGGATCAAACTAGATGGCTGCTAAACATTCCCTACCAACTCACAAATTTTTTCATTTGTTTGATACTGCAGCAATGTTATTCATTTTAAACCGCCCATAATTTTATATGAAGATCACCTTTGGTTGGCAAATCGTTTTCATGTTTTCTTTGTCATTCTTCCTTTGTCCACTTTGTCTCAGGAGAAGGCCCTTTCCCAGGGGTAATTGATTTATTTGGTGGCATTGGTGGCCTGATTGAATTTCGGGCCAGTCTCTTGGCCAGCCATGGTTTTGGTGTATTGGCCTTGGCATATTTTGCCTATGAAGACCTGCCTCGCAACTTACTGGAAGTTGACCTGGAATATTTTGAGGAAGCTGCCAATATGTTGCTGCATCACCCACAGGTACCTCTCATTTTCATAACTTCCAGATACTGGTCTGAATCCTGAACTAGGATAGAATTGTTGGTTTGGAACTTCCCTGGAGTGGTTTCAGGAATCATAGTTTTAGAACTGAGAGGCATTAAACATTTCTTAGTCCAAATCACTTGGTATTTAGTTAGTCCCACTGAGGTGAATATGGCTGAAATTGCCCACCTATGATAGTCTGGGCTAGGATTTCAAGGTATAAAAACAGCCTCATCCTGAGTTAGGCTGGCTACAGGGTATATTGAATGATAGAGAACAATGATGGACCCACTCAATTACATGAATAGATTCAGAGAGAAGTGTGCCTTCTGTTCTTCTGCGCTATGACCTACTAGGGCACCATATTTCTCTTATTTGGAGGAATGAAGTTCATATGATTATTCTCAGAAGGTTGTCTCTGCCAGGACCAGGGGTTCTTAACTTTTCTCTGACTTTCAGATGAAGTCTATGGACCCAGTTTAAGAATAATATTTTTAAAATAGAGGAAGTACTAAGTTACAGTTAGAGATTAGTGAAAATATAGATGTAACTTTTTTCCTATCCAAGTTCAAGTTCAAGGACCTCCCTATCTCCCGATTGTGTTATTTAAAATTTCTGGGGTTCCATTTAGAGGTATTTTGGGGCTCATTTGAGCCTCAAGATATGTAGATATATTACAAACTTCCTGTGGACATGTGGGGGACTTTGAGACTACATTTTCTGTGATCCAATGGGTTTCTGGTTTCTGACGTGATGACATCAAACAACAGGAACCAACGTAGAGCATGACTTAAATTAGAGGTGGAGCTTGGGCTCTGGCTTTTTTGTACGAAGCAGCCAAAGGAAATAGAAGGTATGGACTGGTGGGCAGTTTGAATAGATCTTAGCCAGGCACGTGGTCTAATTTATTTTACTAACATGGCTTTAATTAAAATATTACTTTTCCTCATAATATCAGCCTTTATCATTTTTAATCGTTACATTTTTGGCAACTGGAATTTTGGAATTTGGACTCTCAATTTTTCAGATAGCCTACCAAGCCATGCAACTCTGAGACACCCCCGGATCCTTCTGGGAGCCTCAGAACTGCTCTTTTTCTGCTCTTACTCTTCTCCCTGTTCTCCCCAGCCTAGAGGCTGCTTTTCAGGGAAAGTGGAAAATGAATTTAAATGCTGCTGGGCTGCTAGTTCTTTTGCCCAGTGCCCAGGGCCTGGTCTTAATTTTTGCTAATTGTTCCTGCTGGCTACGCTTCTACTACTGCCCTGCCATTCCTGACTTGCGGCCACTTCTGATTTTCCTACCCTACGTTGACTGCTCAAATACTATTTTTGACTCCTGAGAACTTCGTTGCTTTTCCTTTTAAATTTTTTTAATTAGAGCAATTGATTTTTTTCCTTTTTTTCTCATTTTGTACTGGAAGTACATATACAATCACGATTAATCCTTTTTTGATTTTATAGTGATATAAGCTGAATGCAAATATATATTTGCTATATTATTAATGCATACCTGAAAAGCCTGAGACTATGGTAACCTGCCAATTATTGATAAATATGGTGGAACTGTGATTTAATGTCTCTCTGTCTGATTCCAGGAGAAGTGCTAAAAAGAGCCACAAGGTCATGGAGACTGACTGAGAATCTGCAAAAGTGCCAAGGAGCAAAAGGCCATGCAGACCAAGGATTGAGGAAGTTCTATGCCAATGCCAAAGGGCTTTAAAAAACCTGGGGTTTGAGTTTTGGAGTTGCAGTTTTTTCTAACACTTTAGAGGATGAGACTTCCCCTTGACTTAAATTCCTAGTAAAGCACCTAAGATTGGCTATCATTATGGCTCATTCCCTGAGAAGGTGAAGGCAAATAAGACCTGGGAAAGACATTTCCCTTATTTCTCTTATGTATAAAATGGCAACTTTCTGTAGTCAGTGGCTCCTTAATGGGTAATTGTAAACTGCTTAAATCACTTTTAACTGGGCCTTGATTCAAAGGCCTGTTATAAGTTTATTTTCCTTACATTTTTTGCACATTTTTCATTTCATTCACAAGTTAATTTTTTCTTCCTTATTTGAATTTTCTTCTTCTTTTTTAAAATTATTTCTTTTGCCAATTGATTTCTTACAACCCCGTGACTCAGTCATGTACCCTTAGCTGACCTGAGGTACCCTCTTCCGGGAAGAAATGTGTTATTTAGAATTTTCCTCAGGGGTGTGTGTGTTAAGTTTTATAATCATAATAACTATATTAAAATCTATAATGTAAAAAAAAGATTTTTAAAAACTCTTTTAGAAGTAATTTCAGAGGGTTAATGTATAGTTCTCAGAAGGAAATATATATTTTATAATCTATAATGTAAAGTTTAAATTCTTAGGATAAGGATTTTACCATTTCCCCAGAACACCTGGTATAGGTAATAGTCTTGGTCCCTCAGATGACCTGGAAATAATGAGGGCTGTATTTTATATTGAGGTAGATAAAGACAGACTAGTGTCTAACCAACGGTACCAGTCAAGATAGTCCAGCTACATTTTAGTCAGGAAAAAGGAAGAGTTGTATTGGTCTAATATTTTGGGGTCCTGTTGGTTCCACTTTGCAGATCCACCACTCATCATTGACTGCAATGCAACTTAGATAGTTTCCTTCTCCTCATGCAGTGAAGTGAGCACAGGGGTGAAGACAAACAATCAGAATTCTCCTTCCTTTCTACCTTGGCTTAGAGCATGTTACAGTGGAAAGATCATTGGATTTGGAATCCAATGACCTGAATTCTTATTCTTCCTGCATCACTTATCACTTGGCTTCTCTAGGTCTCATCTTTCTCATCTGTAAAAGGAAGGAGCTGGATTTGATGACCTGTAAGGTTTCTCCCCTATAGGTCTAAGTTCATGACCTTACAATCCTCAATAGTCAACAATCAATCAGTGGTCAGTGATGACTTATATTCCTCATCCTTTATTCCATGCTGCAGTGTCATCATTATAAAAAAATGTACTAATTGTTTTCTAGAGGCAAAATAGCATACTGGAGTGCTAGCCTTAGAGTCAGGAAGATTGGTTCAAACCTTTCCTTTGGTGTTTACTTGCAAGTTGCCTAACCTCTAAGTGCTTCTGGCAACTATTTAAAACTTGGGATCATGGGATCTGAGATTTAAATCTGGAAGGGAAGGGAAAGAGAAAGCAATGTACATTCATATAGAACTACTATATGCCAGGTGCTGTGTTAAGTACTTTACAAATATTATTTCTTTTGATCTTTCCAACAAGTCAGCAAAGCAGGTGCTTTTATTTTCCCCAGCAAACTAAGGCAAAAACAGAGATTAAGTGACTTGTTTAGGGTGACACAGCTAGGGAGTATCTGGGGCTGGATTTGAACTTAGATTGTCCTGGCCCCAGGCTCAGTGATCTATCCACTGCCATATGCAGTGGATTGCTATAGCCAACAGTTAGTTACCTCTAAGGAAGGGGCTTTAGAAGCCATCTGATCCATGCCCTCATTCTACAGATAAGGAAAGTGAGGTCCAGAGAGCTTAAATGACTTCTCCAAAATCTCATAGCAAGGGTCAGAGATGGGATTTGAACCCAGATGCTTTGATTCCCAAACCAGTGGTTACTGCTTGAGTTGGTAGAAAGGGCTCCTACATAGGAGTTACCTAATCAGTACATGGTGCTATTATCTGTGTATACTGTATTAGCTCTAATATAGTTTGATGTTTTTTCCCCAACATGTACCTTTGAAAGCCACATTTGCATTCTATTGAAGCACATCCAGTTTTGAAACCATAAGTTGTGTATTGTGCGCCTCAGCATATGTAAAAAACATGGCCCTCTCTTCGGGCAGATGGGAAATGCTGACCAAATGCCCGTTTGTTTTGATATTCCATCAAATGTCACTGTTAATACTAAAGGCGTCAAATCAATGTTGATTAAAACTATTGGAAATGAGAACACTAGAATGACTGTGATGCTTGCAGTCACAGCTGACGGGAGAAAACTGACTCCTTACGAAATTTTAAGGTGTAAAACATTACGTAAGGAGAAGTTACTATCAGGAGTGATCTTTCACATGCAGGAAAAGGGAGAGATGAATGAATGAGGGGTTGAATGTGTTAGAGGGGTTGAATGTGTTCTGGGATAGGCGTCCAGGTACATTACTGCATCAGAAAGGAGTGCTGGAACTTGACCATTCAAGGGTCACCTGACTGAAAATGTGAAGAAGAGAATTGCTGAAATGTGCATGGACCTAGTGTTATTCTGGGAGGAATGATGTCACAATTACAAGTGTTAGATGTAGTAATTAATAAGCTATTTAAAAATCATTTAAGGAAAGAATATAACAAGTAGATGTTGGCCAGAAACCATAGATTTACTCTATTGGGAAAAATAAAGAAACTCTCTGTCACTATATTAGTGAACTGGATCAAAACCGCTTAAGACAAAATCTCCACCAATCCATTGTGCTTGGATTTAAAAAATGTTGTATATCAAACAGTATGGATGATAGTGAAGATGGTGTTTTGTGGGAAGAAGAGGGTGATGGCGATGACTGGAATAATGCTTCCACTTCAGAGAATGAGGAAATAGAAGAGGAAGGAGAACATGATTAAATATCAGAAGGTAGTTTCTCACAAGTATTTATCAAAGTAATACATATTTAATAAAAGTGTTGGCATTAAAACTTCTTTAACTTGTTTTTGGGACATTGGAAAAAACTTCTAATGTAAAGTGCCTGCATTATTCTCGAGTTAAGAGAAAGTTGTAATTTAAAAGCAGAAAATAAAATGGGTATACCCTCTTTCTGAGTTAGCCTTCAAAATACACGGGATCACACTATATTCTGGGTCTTAGTATATTCTGGCTAATAGGGTATTTTCACAGTGTCTCAAAAAACCCTCGACAGCTTGATAATGCAACAAAACTTTTGGGACACCCTGTATGATGAATTTATCAGTCAACAATCATTTACGTGCCAAGAATTATGCTGGGTACTAGGGCCACAAAGATCCAAATGAAATAGTCACTGCATTTCTAGAACTTGTATTCTTTTGTGGAAGACATCATGAATCTACTTTAGTAATTTACAAAAGAAATAAAAAAAAACCCTATAATAACAAGATCCTTGCTAAATATAATGATTCCCATTGCTTATTCAGAATGCCCAGAGCATTTTGGATCTCAATAGATATTATCAAATTTACATTCCCTCAGTCTTCTGAGCAAAGTGAAATTCAATTCACTTTTGTTTTTAAACTATATGCCATATTGCACATGGCATGTGTATGCACAAGCACGTGTGTGTGTGTGTGTGTGTGTGCATGTGTGTGTGTATGTGTGTGTGAGAAGACCATATTTGTGACAAGGAATGGGGTGTTACAACATAAATTTTGATTGTCTGCTGCCCCTTCCAAAAGGTTGGGGAATAACTACTAGTTTCGGAATGAACTTTGCAAGAAGGGGCATGGGGTCAGTTGTTTTGGATATTCAAATGACCACTCCTAGTCATGGCAGATCCTATTCATCTTTCCCCCAGATTTTGGGATGTGTTTGTTTTTTTTTTTTTTTGTAAAGGACGGATACTATACCTGGATTCTCCTCTCACCACTCTTTCTCTCCCTTTGATGTCTTTCAGATCCAAAGGTCAGGGATTGGGGTCATCTCCGTATGTAAAGGTGCAGAGATTGGGCTGGCCATGGCAATACACCTGGAACAGGTTGCAGCCACCATCTGTATCAATGGAACCAATGCTGTCCATGAGACCCCGTGCAAATACAGAGATCTTGTCATCAGCCCAATCCCCCACCAGAAGGAGTATACTCAGATACACGTGTCGGGGGCTCTAAATTTTCGTGGCATCAAGGGAGATCCTCAAGATGAAGTCAACTATCAGAGTGTCCTTCCTGTAGAAAAGGCCCGTGGCCATATTCTCTTCATTGTGGGAGAGAAAGATGAATGTCTCAATAGCAAGGCTTATGCTGAGCAAGCAATGGAGCAGCTGAAGAGAAATGGAAGAAGCAATGGGACTCTGCTCTCCTACCCTGGGGCTGGGCACCTGATCGAGCCTCCCTATTCCCCACTATGCTTTGCCTCATGGAACCCCTTTTTATCTAGACCCTTTCTGTGGGGAGGTGATAATGGCTCTCATGCAGCAGCCCAGGAGCACTCTTGGAGAGAGATTCAGAAATTCCTCCGATGCCACCTCACTCCTTCCAGAAGCAAACTCTGAAAAAAGAGAAGAGCCTTTTGGGGAGAGAATTTAGAGAGCCTCCACAGTCACTCATAGACCATATTTCTTTGAGTCTATCTTTGAATCTATTTTCCTCTTTCTTTGAGTCTATAACTTCCTTTGAACCTGCTCACAAAAGTTTTATTTGTCTTCCTCCTTTCCTTCCTAATCATCTTTACTCAGAAAGTACTTTCACAGAACTGAGGATCCACTTTTCCTTTTCCTGAGGTGGTCTGTGACACAATCAGATATAGAGTAGGAAGTACAGAAGTCTGCAGAGATGTGTCATGGGAAACATTTGTAACTTTTGCAAACACTTATTGTATGCTGATATAGGTTGAGAATATCTTTTGTAGATTTATTCCTTTTAGAATTTTTCCTGAGTTCACTTTCTATTTGCTATTAATTCCCTACAAGCAACTCTCTCCATTCCCTCTGCCTCACTGGCAGAAGACTTAGGGTTGC
>NW_025345936.1:0-3851 GCF_016433145.1 Gracilinanus agilis | reverse complement strand
AAAAAAAAAAAAAACAACCCTGTTGCTAACATACATAGGCAAGCAAAAAAAAAAAATTCTCTCATTGGCAAGGCAGAATTTTAGCTCTAGGAATCAACTACTTTCTTATAATCAACAAACAATAAGAACAATGAGATATTAGCTTTTCTACATCTTTTAATCAATTACACGATGGTGAAAATTTATGAAAGCCTGCCTGTTCCCTTCTACACCCTCATCAAGGATTCCTTTTATGGGTGCATAAATTATTATCATAAAATTTTTATATAGATGGGAAAATAGGCACATAAATCAATAGATATCAATGTTCTCTCAGACATCTTTTTTATTTTTTTAGCAGTTAGAAGGGCTGAGATTTTTTTTTTCATGCGTTTGGTATCTTCCCCTTCTTCATATACCTTGAGAATCAAGTCCCTTAATGTCCTTATAATTATTCTGCCTCCAGACACGCCATTTCTGTGTGTACTTGGTACAACCCACCTGCTTTTTTCCCCCACTTTTGTTCTCTTCAGTGTCATTTCTACTTATCATATATCTGCTACTGTGATGTCAGAGTAAGTGTATTGGTTTCAGTGACCTCGAAGATGAAAGTTGATTATAAATATCTTTGCAGATCTTTTCCATCTTAGATATATTTGTTGTTCTCCTTCTAGCTTTAACCTTATATGACCTAGGAATGAATCTGCTTAGTTGGATCTCTTCCTAAGCTCTCCCTAAAATGGTTTTATTCTCTATTACTTCATTGTTTTATGAGGTGATGTGGTTCATAATCTTCACCATCCTTCTGTGTAAGATTTTACAAATGATTTTCTATTTTAAATTAGTATTGCCCTTGGCTGCCATATCTCTCCTCTTGGCAAATAAGTCAAGAATTTGCTAACCAAGCATTTGTTAGGTTCTTTTGGTCTCCTTGTTATGACATTTGATTTATATTGATTAAATTTCTATATGAAATTATTGTAATTGCTGTCAATGTCCTTTCATCCACCCACATCCCATTTTTTGGCATCAATAGCTCCTTTAGATATATCAAGGCAGCTTTGCTTTAATTGCCTGGCATATCTTATTCTCATTTTTATTCTTTCTTTTAGCTTCGTATTAAGTTTGATCTATACTTAAATAAGTCCATGGTCTGGATATACAGAGACAGCTGGTTCAGGAATTACTTCTATATCTGTGACAGATCTATTAGAATATAATGGTAGAAATCATGTCTTCTTTTCCCTAAGTGTTCACAAACCATCCACTTAATAACCCATTCTAAATTTTATTAGGGGTGGAGATAAGTTTCACTAGTTTATTTTTTACAAATCTGTGGGATCCCACTCTCCTTTTCCAAAGCCAGGGAGGCACTAGCCCATCTCTTTTCCTTCAACACTTCTTAACTTCCTTAAAATCCCTTACTGGTCATCACCAGTGGTTCAGTCAATTAACCTGTATGCGCTTTAGCTTCCTCATCTGTGGAATGGGAGTAACCGCATCTGCTTTGTCTGCTTTTTTAGGGTTGTTATGAGACCTAAAAGAAATAATATGTGAGAATCAGAGAGATGGAACTCAATTGAATTAAATATATTCTTAAAAAAACACCCTATCTTCTGTCTTAGAATTGCTACCACATATAGGCAACTAGAGTTAAGTGCCCAGGGTCACACACGTAGGCAGAGTTGGAGGCCAAGTTTGAACCCAGGTCCTCCTGTTTCCAAGCCTGGCTCTTTATCCACTGAGACATCCAGGTGCCCCCAAAGTCAATATACTATTTTTTTCTTTTTTTTTTTTAAACCCTTGTACTTTTCGGTGTATTGTCTCATAGGTGGAAGAGTGGTAAGGGTAGGCAATGGGGGTCAAGTGACTTGCCCAGGGTCACACAGCTGGGAAGTGGCTGAGGCCAGGTTTGAACCTAGGACCTCCCGTCTCTAGGCCTGACTCTCACTCCACTGAGCTACCCAGCTGCCCCAATATACTTTTATTAAAACATGCAAGGTTCTGGGCACAGTGCTGGATAAAACAAAGATTTTTTAAAATGTTGGATTTATCTTTATTATTGTTACCTGTTAGTTTCTATTAGACATGACTTTTTCAGGGTCACAGAGCAAATGGTAGAATAGCCAGGACTAGACTTTCCTGTCTCTTGTTGTTGGTGTTTGTTCATTTGAGTTGTGACCAAATCTTTGTGACCCCATTTGGGGTTTTCTTGGCAAAGATAACAGAGTGGTTTGCCATTTCCTTCTCCAGCCAATCTCCTGATTCCCAGGAAAATATCACCTTGAAAAGTGGAAAGAGGGTGTTACTCTCTAATAATTAACTGATTTACTCTTGGGTATCTGGGAGGCAATATTATGAGCAAAGAAGACTGGACAAGAGTAGGAAAGGGGGAGAGAATAGGATCCTGCTCATGCATGGGATACTATATTTTCTTGCTTCATTATAATTTTATCTCAGTCTAAAAAAAGACTTTCTAAGTTTTGTTGTCCAGCAATGGAACACGTTGGCTTGATAGGGAGCTGCCTGTCCATGGAAGTGTTCAAGCAGAATCTGGAAAATGGAATGCCTAGGATGCCATCGAGCAGGTTCTTACATGGGGCTAAAAGGCTGGACTAAATGATTTGGAAAGTTCTTTTCAGTTTTAAGACTCTCTGATGCCCTGAATTAATTCTGGAGCCAGAACTGAGAGCAACAACCCCCTAGTTTCTAGGAACCAAATCCTAAAAGAGAAGGAAATGCGTCTTCTTAGGCTCTTCCTGTCTTGACTTTTGTCCTGCTGCTGGACTTAGATGTCTCTGGAAGGGAGAATGGGGCTAACTACTTTGTGTAATTCTGCTTCACTTAAACCCAATTTATGAGCAAGTCAGAAGATCACCAGCGATGTCATTTTGGTCCTCTTTGAGTATGAAGGACAACAACTTGTTTCTTCTCAGATTACACAAGGAGAAATTGAGGCAGAATGCCCTGTTACTTGCTGAAGGTCAGCTGTCATATTGCTCTAGGAGAAACCCAAGCCCATCAGTCCTCCTTCCCAGCCCAGCAGGCTCCTCTGGCAGGGGTCTCCCCTTTTGCACTACACATTGAGAAGTCTGGCATTTTCCATCACTAATCCCTTCTGAGGAATTTGTCAGAACATCTACATGTCAGGAACTTGAAAGGGGAAAACTGCTCCCCAAGCCCAGGCAGGAGCTGGGGAAAGGGAGATAATAAGGACAGTGAAGGATATTGATAGCATATAAATGGATTTAAAAGTTTGCAAAAGGTTAACCACATCTTGCTGTCTTGAAAAATTCCCATCGAAATGACTTGTGTTAGGAGACTATCTTTTACTTTCCCCAAAGCTTCTCTTTCTTCTCCAATCCATCTTCTACAAAGCTGCTAAATTTATATTCCTAAAGAACAGGTCTGACTATGCCACTTCTGAGCTCAGGAAACTTCTGTGGCTCCCATTGGCTCCAGGATAGCCACCCCCTCTCCCCAACCCATATATTACTTTGAATTAATTTTGTGTTTAATGATTTATATTGATCCCTCTCTTTCCATACTCCCCCTTCTCCCATTTAAGGTCCTTGAGGGCAGGGGGCATCTCACATTCGCCTTAGTAGCCCCAATATAGTGTTTATCATATAGTATGCACCTTGACACATGTCTGCTGACTTATTGAATGAATGAATAATTGAATGAAAACTTCCCCAGCCTTCTCTAAGTTAAGTCTCAGACAGGCCCTGGAGCTAGCATATATTTTGGCTATTCAGGAGGGGTCCAGGTGAAACTTAGAGAATTGAGGCAATTCTCTAGAGTGGTTCAGGCCAGGACAGAAGGAACACTTAGATGCTGGAAGACAGATACTCAGAAGCTCCATCTAGCCC
>NW_025345935.1:0-1962 GCF_016433145.1 Gracilinanus agilis | reverse complement strand
ATATATATATATATATATGATTGAATTCCAGGCAAGGGAATTTGGGCTTAATTTGGTAAGCAACTGAAAGTTTTTGATCAAATGAATAATATGATCCAAGATGTAGAAAATTACTTTGGAGGCAAAGTAAAAGCTGGATCTCACTGGAGGGATCAACTAAAAGAAAGAAAAATTATGAGGTGACCACTAAAATGTTCTAGGTAAGAAGTAATGAAGACCTAAAACGAAGTGGCAACAACGGGAATAAAAAGGAGAGGGTAAATGTGAGATTTATACAGTTATAATTAACAGGACTGAATTAATTAGATGTGGTAAAGTAAAGACAAGGAAGAGTCCAAGATGATTCTGAGATGTTGAGTCTGATATGATAATAACTGTAGCATATGTAGGAAATGTGTCCCAGTGTACAGTTTTAAATGTAGGTCTGGAATAAAAGGTTGTTTGGGGAGAAAAACAGATGTGAGCATAACCAAATGGAAGCAAAAAGTGGATGTTACAAGAGGGAATAAGATAATTAAAGAGAAAAAATGTAGAGTAGGGATTTTTAACCTCCTTAGTGTCACAGATCCCTTTGACAGCCTGGTGAAGCCTATGAACCCCTTCTCAAAATCCTGTTTTTCAATGCATAAAATAAAACGGAAAAGATTACCAAGGAAATCATTCTATTGAAAATCAATGATTTCCTCTTTCAGATTCCCTTCATCTATTCTATTTTGTACATACTTAAGTTATTTACATGTTGCTTTCCCCGTTACAATGTACACCCCGTAAGGGCGTGTGCATGTGCGTGTGCGTGTATGTGTGTGTGTGAGTATACAGAGGCACAAAATAATATTTTAATTTAGAAATATGGTGAATAATTTGAAAACTGTTGCTTTCAAGTAAAATAGGCAAATCCTTTTTTAAAAGAAATTCAATCCCCAGCCAGGCCAACTCACCTTTTCTCATTCTCTTCATAGGATAGATCACTGATTTGGAAAGATGGACCAGAGCCTTCAACCTTATTTGCAGTGAAACATGCCCAATTCCTGCCCAGAACGTCATGAACCCATCCAGGAAATGTCTCATGACAAACACTTGTCTCATTGCCTTGCTTGCCATTATACTGCAAAGGAAGAAAAGCAAAGATTTAGTCATTTTCCTGCCAAACTCTTGTGTGTTTCCCTGCTGAGGTGAGGTATTTGCTTAGATTTTTTTTTAAGCCCTTTCCTTCCATCTTAGAATCAATAAACACTAGGTATTGGTTCCAAAGCAAAAGAGTGGCAAGGGCTAAGCATTGGGGGTCAAGTGACTTATCTAGGGCTACACAGCTAGGACGTGTCAAAAGCAATATTGGAACGCAAGATCTTCCAACTCTAGGCCTGGCTCTCCAATCATTGAGCCATCTAGTTGTCCCCTACTGGCTTACAGACTTTTACCTGCTTCCCCAATCCCAAATAATAAGACATTTACATAGGGTTTGAAGGCTTAAAAAGTACTCTCCATAATGACCCTCTGAGATAAGGTAACAAACCTATTATTGTCCTCATTTTATAGATAAAGAAACAAAGGCTCAAAGAGTTTAAGGGCCAGGCCCAAGGTCACACTATCACTTGAGTATCAAACTGAAAATTAAATTCCTTTTCTACCTCTAAGTCCTGAGTTCTTTATACTTTACCCCAAGAAAGGCTGCACAGAGAGGTGTTCTTAAAGAGTAGTTGTGCTAGGATAAAGAAGGAAGGATTAGAGGAAGAAGGAGAGGAGAGGAGAGGAGAATGAGAGAGACATAGACAGATAAAAAAGAGATGAAACTGGAAAAGTGAAATGGAAAATAGTAGTAATGTGTCCATCACCCAAAACAGTTTTTTCCTTTTTATAGATTCAGATATTTGTGTTTCTTATCTCAGCTCTACCACTGGCTAGCCATGGAGTCACAGGAAAATCACTTGCTACCTTTTGACATAGATATTCCCCTACTTGGCA
>NW_025345934.1:0-5403 GCF_016433145.1 Gracilinanus agilis | reverse complement strand
AATAAAGTGACTTAATAGGGTCAATAGGTGGTAAGTGTCTTAGTCTGGATTTGAACTCACTAAGATGAGGCTTCTGGGCTCACTCTGCATATTGTATCCACTACACCACCTAGCAGCCCTAAGAGGAATAGCATAATTTAAATGAACTGCTGTAAACAGAATCAAGAAAACAATAGAGTTGATGATCACAAGCATAAATGGAAACCCCCCCCCCAAAAAAAATGACCCCAAAATTCATCTAAATGCTGTTTAATTATAATAATCAAGTCTGGCTCCTATGAAGAGCTGAGAAAATGTACCTCTCTCTCTTCATTGTTAAGATGGAGTACCAATATTGAATATACCGCCATACACAAGCAACGTGCTGCTTGGTTTTGCTCTTATAGTTCTTTTCCCCCCCACTATTTTTTTTTCAAATAAACAGTAAGCATTTATTAAGTTCTATGTGAGACTTAGGTTTGTACTTAGTGCTTGCGATATGAAAAAAAAGAAAACAACTCAATCCCTGCCCTTGCAGCCTCTGTTACAAGGGATGCCTCTCTGGATAAAAGAAATCCATCCTGAAAAAATATGATGAAAAACATTGAAGTATGAATAAATATAAGATGAACAAATTTCCAGAGATAGGTATGGTTAGGAGCTGTCAGCCTATAAATATGACCAGCAAAGAGAACAGGAAATAGCTCAGAAGGTGCCGTCAAGGAAGGAGCATTCGCTGGGCTTTGTGACATAAATTCATTGCTATGGAATCCTTCCAAGCTCTCTGTGCCTGAAACCTCAAGCCCCTCAAAGGACAGCTTGCCAGAGATGGCTTTTCCAAGAACACCCACAAGACAGGTGAACACAGACACACACGAGGAAGCCAACCAGCTGCTTTGCCATAAGGACATCTCATCCTCCTCACTAGATCTCTCTCTTTCTGAGAGAAAAAGCCATGCAGCAGCTGTGGAGAGGTCTAATCTATTAGGATATTGGAAGAGAAGTTCTTTTTTTCCTATTTTTAATCTATTTTCATGAGTCCTTCATTGGGAGAAGAGTAGCTGGTGTTGTCAAGGCTACTATCAGCAGTTATGCCAACATCATCTTGGCTTTCATGGGGAATTGGGAGGGGACAACTTGGGGGTTCAAAGGTTGTTTTAGGGAAAGAAGAATTATCTCAACAATGAATTTGGTGCAACAAAAGGCGCTAGATTTTTGAGTTCAAAGACACAGGTTCAAATCTTCACTGCCATTTACCTGGGTTTTGTTGGACAAGTCATTTCCTTTCTCATGGGTCTCTTTTATCCTGCTCTAAAGTAATGAAGGGATGATGATGATAATGATATAGCTTTGATTTATCTAATACTTCAAGGTTTGTAAGTACATTGCAGATATTTTATTTGATACTCATTTGATCACAACAAGGTACAATTATGACCCCCCACTTTACAGATAAGGAAACCGAGAAGAGCAGAATTAAGGGACTTACTCGGAGTCACACAAGTAGTAAATGTCTAAGGTTAGGTATGAACTGAGTTCTTCCTGATTCCGGGTTCACTACTTTATCCACTTATTTATTTATCCATTATTTATCCACTTATTTTAATCCTTGATATTAATAGTCACACTGCTCCCCTCTGAAAAGCTTACTGCTCAATAAGCCATAGCCTTCTCTTTCTTACTGTATTTTAAAATCCGAACCAGACAGAAGCAAAAAGAAAGATTGACAGCAACCTTAATAATAGCTGAGAACCCGTCCCCCAAAGAGGCAAAGATGAAGACAACTTCTCTCACACTACCCAACTCCATCTTCGAATCCCTTCCCTAAAATCAGTGTAGCATTCACTATACTCACTGAATTGGCTCCAAAGCATTTGCAAATAATTTTTTTTTCCTTCTAAATTCCCAAGAATTAGAAAGAAAGTAAAACCCGAGCAGACGTTAGCAACAATCCTGCTCCCCACCCCCAAATTCAAGAGGGTATCATATAGGCTTCCTAAATAGAATGAACTGGTAACAGTGAGTTAGGGAGGATCCTAAATCCTCACCCACTGCCCCTTGTCCTCCCATCTGCTGTTTGAAAGTGAAATGCTCCATATTCTTAAAAGAGGTTTTAATACAAGGGATGACCCCACAGGAGGATACACAGGTACATAGAGATAATCAAAGGATAACAGCAACAGCAGCAACCTAGTATACTGATACGGCATCTTTCATCTCCAACAATCCCACAGAGGCTTGGGGTTTCAGGATGCTTTCCAAAAGATGGGGTTTTCATCTCCTTGCAATATTAACAGGCTTCCCTTGCTCTATGTCCTTTTTACCCTTTACCTTATTCCTCTATATAGTTTAGACCTTAAATCTATGGACATCTTCAGCTGCAGCAAAGAGGAAATAAAGAAGAAAGGAGAAAAGATTTTGGTCCCTTGGACTTTTATTCATTTCACTATGAAAACAAAACACACTGAATAGGTGGGGACATTTTGCAAACTCAATTGAAGGAGGATAAATATGTCATGTCCAGGAGTAAATATTCCCACTGAGCAATGCCCTAGTTAGACCACATCTGGAGTATTGTGATTAATGCCTGGGAGACAGATTTGAAGAAGGACATTGATAAGCTGGAGAATTAGTCAATAAGCATTTATTAAATACTTACTATGTTCCAGGCATGGTGCTGAGTATGGGGGTGGTACAAAGAAGGTTGAAAAACAGTGCTTGTCCTTAAGGAACTCACATTTTAACAAGGGATGGAAAATGTTAAATAATTAGGTACATGAAAGATATAGAGAGAGTAGACGGAAGCTAATCACAGAGCAGAAGGTTCTATCATCTGGGAAGAATGATGAGAATATCTAGAAGATGGCAACCAGAATGGTGAAGGGTCTCAAGTTCAGTTATTTGCATATCAGTGGAAGAAGTTTGCCTTGATTAGTCTGAAGAAAAGACTTAAGGCAGGAGCATTTCCTAAGCACTTCAAGGGTTGGAGATCTTAGACTTGTTTAGTTTGGTTCCAGAAGGCAAAATTAAAAATATTGGGTTGGAGGTTCCAAAAGGCCCAATAGAAGCTTAATATAAACAACACAAAAACAACAAAACAGTGAAGGAACAACAACAAAAAAAGTCTCACAAAAACAACCACCACAAAAGCTAAAAGGTATTATTACTTGCAAAACATAAGAGTAGGTTATCTGATAAGATGGTGTTTCCTCTTTAAAAGAAATCTTAAGAAAAATAGTAGAATGGATAAGTATTTGTTGGGAGTGTCACAGATGGAATTTTGTTCAGGGACATATTGGACTAGTTGCCCTTTCTCCAACTTCCCATATATCTCTGATATTTTTTCATAGCCTGCCACATCCCCCAAACTCTGAAACCAACATTTCAAAGAAAACTCCCTCTACAGAGGCCTCTCATGGATATGTTATTGGATGTGATCAAATAGTTGATCTACAATCAAATTGAATGAGCCAGCAGAACTTTTAGAGATCATGAGTCCAACTCATTTATTTTATTAATGAGGAAAACTGAAGCATTACTAATTAGTAGAAAAATTGGGACAAGAATCTAAGCCTCCTGCTTCAAAATCTTGTGTTGATCTTTTGTTAAAGGGTTTTCTCCCCTCCTCATTATACCATGCTACTTAATTAGTTTCTGCAACAGAGAAGTCCTTACCTCTAAGGAAAGAGGCCAACATGTTAGTAACCCTAAGCTATGGCTCCCCCATATTTGGTTACACACAATATTTTATTGTAGGACTTATTCCCACAGGTAAGCCTTCATACATTATGGGAGTATGTAGCAGGGATTGCTGTCTCATTATGAAAATATTCCCATATGGGACATGGGAAACCTGGAGGTCCCCTCCATGAGAACAATGGCAGTGACAGCGATCTGATGATCAGTGGGGATGGGACAGTAGAAAGTAATCATTCAACAAATATCTAATCCATTAGACTGAGTCTTCTGATGTCATATTATTTCCTGAGTAGTATCCCTGACTTCTTTTTTAAAGAGAGACAGTATGACAAATTGGATAGAGCTTGACTCCAGGCTTGGAGGAAACACTGACTTCAAGTCCTGTCTCCGACATGTTATTTACTCTTGTAATGATCATTAAGTATGTTTCTAACAGTATAAGTTATAGAATATATTAGTGGAAAGAGATTTGAAATATGGGACCTCCCCATACTAATATAATTGTAGGAATGGGACAAATAAAAAAGAAGAAAATTAGATGTGTCTTTGAAGAATAATATTTTTTCTACCTTTGTGACTTTTTATTCTTAAAATCTTACTTATGTTTTTTTGTATTTGTCACTTTTGTCTCCAAATATATCTTTCTCCCCTTCTTAACTCTCCCAAGAGAGGCAGAGAAAGAAAGAAAGAAAGAAAGAAAGAAAGAAAGAAAGAAAGAAAGAAAGAAAGAAAGAAAGAAAGAAAGAAGGAAAGAAAGAAAGAAGGAAAGAAAGAAAGAAGGAAAGAAAGAAAGAAAGAAGGGAAAGAAGAAAGAATGAAAGGAAGAAGGAACAAAGGAACGAAGGAAAGAAGGAAGAAAGGAAAGAGGTAGGGAGGGAGGAAGTAAAAAGAAAAAATGAAGAACAAAAAAAAGGAAATAAAAGGAAATTATTTCAGCAAAATTAACAGACACACCAACTGAAGTGATATCCTAAGCAAAGTTCTACTCCTGGTCTCCAATCTTGTCAAAGAAAGGACACATTCTTATTTCTTCTTTTGGAACAGTCTTTATCAATATAATTATATATTATTATACCTTTTCTATTTTGTTGTTTAGTTTTTGTTTTTTCACCTAAGCTTCATAGTAACTGACCATATGACATTGGGGAAGTCATTTCTACCTTTGGGGGGGAACTCAGTTTCTTCATTTGTGTAATGAGGAGGTTGGAGTAGATGACCACCACCACCTTTCTTTTGCTGCAAATCCTAAGAGCCTTTGGGCTAGCTTTTCATATTTTTAACTATAAAAACATACTTTTAGGGGTCAGCTGGGTGGCTTAGTAGTTGAGAGCCAGGTCTAGAGATGGCAGGTCCCAGGTTCAAATATGGCTTCAGAACTTCTTAGCCATGTGACCCTGGGCAAGTCACTTAACCTCTATTGCCCAGTCCTTACCACTCTTCTGCCTTGGAGCCAATACACAGTATTGATTCTAAGATAGAAGGTAAAGGCTTAAAAAAATACCTCTAATTCATAGCTTAATTGAAAAAATTATATATATATACACATATATATACACACATATATGTATATATGCCTCCATTATATGTATATGAGGCATATATATACATACACATACATACATAGACACATATACATACAGGCATATACATGTACTAGAAGTATAGAACAGAAGGAAAGTATTATCCTGAAAATAAGGAAACTTGGGCAATAAAAAAATTGAATAT
>NW_025345933.1:0-4509 GCF_016433145.1 Gracilinanus agilis | reverse complement strand
CTCTCTCTCTCTCTCTCTCTCTCTCTCTCTCTCTCTCTCTCTCTTTTTCCATTGCAACATAACTCCTTTATACCCCTGGGCTGGAAGTTTTTACAAAAGAGGAATAGGGAAGAATAAAAGAGTGTTGGGGGACATAGGTCGGTATGCTTGCATTAGACACAATCACATGTTGCTCTCCTAGGAGAGGGTGGCATGCAACCTCACTTCACACCCTCATAGTTGGTTAACCACATAGCCCTGGGGGTCAGATCACAACACATCTCAAGTGATGCCTTCCAAAGGCCATTGATCCTCACTTTGGAGACTACTACTGTCTTATAGAGGATGATAGCTTTTCTGTATTATCTCCAAACTTCTTTCCTCTCAGCAGGTCAGACTGATAGTCTGTGCCAGTATCATTTATTACCCCAAGATCACTGGGGTAGGATATACAGCCAAGCTGGGACTCAAACTCCAGTCTCCTGGATAGAACGCTGGTGCCCTTTGGCTGTATCAAACAGCAGTAATGCCTCAAGCATTCCTGGAAACCCCATTCTTCAGCCTCACTAGGTAGACATTGCATGACGTTCAAACTGAATAGTCTTGCTCTGAGCTTTTAAAGTAGGGGAGTGGAGATATGAAGCATGTTTAATTAGCTAAAAAATTGGGGGGATGGAAGGAAAATGGAGATTGGGAGGGACAGGCTCTAAGTATCGGGCCACATGGAGTCTAGGCTAAGGATAAGGACTCAACGTTGCTACTGATCTCTTTCTTGTTTCTCCCATATCCCCCCAACTCTACACAGTAGAGAATAATCGAGAGAAAGAAAAAAAAACAGAAGACCTTGCTTAGGAAGCACTTTTCCAATTAAAAGTGTCTGCATGCCACCACCCAGCCCCAGGCCCACCACCTCCCGCTCCTTTTGGCCATATGGCACTTTAATAGATGCTGGCTGAGGGAGACCTTTGGATTATAACAGATGGAAGGATGGAAGCAGAACACAAGTGGAAGAGGGGGCTGGAGACAAGGGAGAGGTGAGAGAGACTGGGGGTGGGGTGGAGGGAGGACACAATTCTGAACCCATAGCAGCTGGCAGTTGAAAATATGCTGGCATCTCAGCTCCTTCCTTATACCCTGGGTCACCTATTCAGGGCCTGCCAGCAAAGAGAAGAGATGACATCGACTGTTAGTATCTGAGAATTCTAGAATGTGAGAACAATAACACATTAGAATCTCAGAATTCACAATAATTAGAATTTATTATAAAATAATTAAATCTTAGGATATTGGGCTCTTCAAATAAACCAGAAAATATTAGAATCCTAAAAACCTTGAAGCAAATCATTATAGGACCTCGGATTTTTAGTCCAGACTCTAAGAATTTCAAAATGGTGAAAGATCTTAGAAGTCATCTATTCCAACCTCCCCCCTAGCATATAACTTTCTTCTATAGCATTACCAACAAATTCAATCTCTGTTTAAATTCCTCAAGAGAGTGGCAACTCTCTACTTAGCAAGACGAACCGTGGCATTGTGGGACTCCTGCAATTGCTAGAAAAAAAAATTTTAATTCTTTTGAGCTAAGATGTGCCTCTTTGTTATTTTCCCTGATGAATCTTAATTCTCCATAGATTCTGGGGTCACACAGAACAATTCTACAAACAATGATAGACTGTCAGATATTTGCAAAAGAATGTATTTTGATTGGACATCTGGTAAAATTTCTCAACAAGTAGAGGTAGCTAACAAGTTGAATAGAATGCCTAAGAAGATGACAGGTTCTCCCTTCACTGAAGATCTTTGTGCAAAGTCTGGACGGCCACATGCCAGGGATATTATAGAGAGGACTCTTGTTCAGTTATGTACCAGAAAAGAGGTCCTCTCTAAAGTTTCTTCCAACACTGAGATTTTGTGATATTTGAAGGAAATGATTCTCTGCTTCGTCTATTCCTCTCATTCCAAGTCATCTCCATAAACTCAGGCTGTATTCCAGCCTCTAACTCTGAGAGGAAATGAAGAGGTCCCAACCCTGGGGCCCTGGTCTGGGATAGGTGACCATTTACCCAATGTTGCCCAGACCCAACTTCTCCATGCAATTTCCTAGGCATCTGCATGTTGGGTGTATATCTTTAGCCCCTTTCCTCTCATATTCCAACATTAGCTCTGAAAATGAAAGCCAAATCAATACTGCCATTCCCAGAAAGGGCATAATTCAAGTGGCCTATAACTTCCATCTCCAGGAATTCTGACTTTCCCTGGCAAAATCCTCTCCTCTGACCACTAATCCCTTCTGTGTATTGTCTCCTATAAGAATGTAAGCTCTCTGAGGCAAAAAATACTGTCTTGCTTGCTTTTATTTCAGTCACTTAGCAAAGCAACTGGTACATAATAACCATCTATATTTTTCATTCATTCATTCATTCTTTCATTAATTCATTCATTTATTCAGACTAAGCAGGAATAGTTTGGTTTACAATCATGTCTGTCCTCAGACATCATGATTGCACTCGATCTGTTTCATGGCAGCCCAATGCTATCTCATTATAATTCCTCAAGTTCATCTTGTCTTCCCAGTAACTGCCCAGGCTTTGGACTTTTCTGTTCCTCCTCCTCTCTTCGTAATACATCTATCTACCATGCCACCCCGCATCAATCACTGTTCTAAACTCACTGATCTGAGAAAAGAAAATAATAACAGTTATGATAATAAAAACAACAATATACATTGATAGACCACTTAGAGTTTTGCAAAGCAGTTTACATATAGGAGCATCACAACAGCTTTGTGAGGCAGGTATTAACAAGCATTATTATTACTATTTTACAGATGCCTGGGTTAAAGCCAAGAAACATTCTGTGATTTAACCTCTGGTCACACAACTAATAAGTGTTGGTGGTGGGATTTGAACCTATGCCTTTCTGATTGCAAGTCTAATTGCTTAAAGTTCCATCTCTTGCAAATAATATATCCTGATATTTTTCATGTCTCATTAGATACAAGGCCTATTCCCTATGCCCAGGATTAAATGGAAGGAGAATTTAGGGAGGCAATGAGGAGATGACAGTGATGTTTTCACTGCTAGAGACGTCAAGGATGAATTCTGCTATCACAATAACAATGTGTGTCAGTCCGTGGTTTCCTATTCATGTACCCATGTCTTTTTTCCTTTCTCTCCTCCACACATTCCAAGTAGAAGAGGATATTTTCTAATGTTTGTTAATGAGGGAAATTGATGCCATATCATGACACAAAGACCCTTGGATCTGCAAATGAAAACATTTAGCCTGGAGAAAAGAAGACTTGAGAGACAAAGAGTTATCTTCAAATACTTAAAAAGCTATCATAGGGAAGATAATAATAATAGCTAACATGTTACTCTTTATTATCTCTACTTTACAAATGAGGAAACTGAGGCAAACAGATGTCAAGTGACTTGCTCAGGACCATGCAACTCATAAGGGTCTGAGGTGGGATTTAAACACATGTCTTCTGATTTCAGGCCAGCTCTCTTATCCACTCTTAACTCCCCTTCTTTGGAGGTCATCAAGAAAATATTGAATGACCTATTGTTAGGTATGCTATGGAAGGGATTCTTTCCAGCTATAGGTTAGACTAGATGGTCACTGAGATCCCTTCCAAATCTGGAACACTTTGAGTCTGTTGTTCTTGAAATCAATGCCAGTAGAGAGTGAGCTAAGGAAACCTCTACCAAACTAAAGGAAAGAATGATGGATCTGTTGATGAGCTTATCAATTCTTGACAGACCACTATAGCCAGGGTCAGAGATTCTCAATATTGGATTGGCCCCAGAGTGATGGATTTGTTGACTATGGCAGCTTCTAAAGATGACTTCTGGGAGGATTACCATGTGATCTACAGAGGCCACATTCAATATTCATGAAATCATGGATCGGTGAAGTACTGAAGCAACTACAAGGGGGAGAAAATAAAGATCAAGGCTGGGGATGTGAATGTAGAAGCCTGGACCCGCCATTGCAGAGCTCTCAGATAATACTCTGAACATCACTAAAGGTGATGGAGAAAGCTAAAAGCAAGAGTTTCAAAGCGGGTTGAGGGAGAGAAGGCACAGACAGATGAGTTTGAATGTGAAAATAAAGATTGGGCAAATAGATCTTTGCTTATGGAAAATTCATCCCTACCTTTCCTCTCTCTGTCCAGTAGAATTATGAAAGCTTAAGGTCCATGATCAGGGAACCCTGTTAGCCTTGTCCAGTCTTAAAAGGACAGTGATCCAATTTAATGTATGTGCCTAAAAGCAGACCTGAAAAATAGGGAAGCAGAAAAATGTTTGCTTTGGAGGGAGGTCAATGTTAGTTTTACACCTACTGTGTCATCTTCAAGAGAGACCAGCAGAGCATTCCAATTACCTGCAGACGCCACCAGGAAGCTAATCCTCCCACAGAGGGTTCTGTGAGTAGCGAAAAGTCCTATGTGAGTAGCCTGGCCAGGATCAAGAGGGTCTAAACTGCCAAGACTTTTGCCCAATTTAAAAGAATTATAAAAAAAAA
>NW_025345932.1:0-3311 GCF_016433145.1 Gracilinanus agilis | reverse complement strand
ACACACACACACACACACACACACACACACACACACACACACACACAGCCATTACTAGCTGCACACCCCAGAGAAATCTGGGCAGCACTCTCTGCTTCTGATCTTAAAGAAAAATGCTCTTGTTTCTGAAGGGCTCCATGTGGAACATGATTCCCCATAATTCCGGCTATTAAAGTCTTGATGGAAGAGGAGAGTAACTGGTCAAAAGCAGTTCCTTCCCCCAGCAAACCTGCATTAATAATTCAGTCACTAATGGCTGAGTAACCAGAGCATGCTCATGAGGCCCGAGTTCTGCGGTCCTCCATTATGTTGGTGGCGTCTCTGATGGCAGAGAGATTGCCTTTATTCCCTGCCCCCCCCACCCATTGTCTTAAAGAACCTGTCATCATCAGACAAAGGGGAAGTGATGAATATGTGGAATCTAAGGGATAAATACAACTCCTATATGCTTTAAATTTACAGCTCTCATAAAGCCTGCAAAATGCGATAAACCATTATAGGTTGGTCCTGTCCGCCTGGAGTATACCACAATTCATCTCACCACATCTGAGTGTAATAAGGAGCATGTTATATGACTGTGGAGATTTATTTAGCCCATCCAGATCCCTACCATACATAAACGGGGACGGTGGGAAGCCAACTCGGAGGAGCTAGACCACGGGTCTCCTTTTATACAACCACTGCTAGGTTTGTTGTCTTCATCATTTAGCAAGTCTAAGAAGCTTGAAGAAAACTCAGAAAGCACTTGGCAGAACCCACTTAAAACTCAAATTCTGGAAGGACCAAGCTATTTAGATGTACATGACAACTCTGGGCCAGGACATTTCCTAGAAAGCAAAATAAAGAAAAAGTTGGGAGTCAACCAAAGCCAGGCCAAAATGCTCTGTAACTTTTTGGTGTGGCGCCTTAATCGCAAAGGGCTATTGGAGGAAGCACAGACTACTTCTGCCTATGTGAGTGATTGGGTTAGAAAGTCCTGTTTGTAAGGGTCTTCCCAAAGGTTTCATTGAGGTTGTTAGGGGAAATGGATGGGCATCACGTTTACCATTTTTCTCTTTCAATGTTTTTCCCCATTGAGAGTGGTTTAGTAGCTGATCTTAGAATCAGAGATTTTGAGGTGGAGAGCATCAGATTTAACTCCCTCATTTTACTGATATAGAAACTTAAGTCCAGAGTCACAGAGCAATTCATTCAGGGTCATGCAGTTAGTAGGTCTCTGTAGTGTGATGTGAACACACATCTTCCTGAATCCAAGCCAGGAATAATAACAATTACTCACACTTTTTAAAAAGGTTTTCAGGTTTTCAAGGCATTTCCCTTACAACTGCCCTGTGACATTGACAGTGCAAGCACAATTATACCCATTTTTCAGATGAGGAAACGGAACCTCTATGAAGTAAGTGATTTTCCCATGATCTCACAGCTAATGCCAAAGTCAGGATCTGAACCCAGGTCTCCAGATTCCAAATTCAACATTCTAGCTATTACTTCTTGTTTCCTCTAGACTACGATGAAAAGTATTTTCTTTCTCAGAAAATTATTATTTGAGTGTCATGGCATAACACTTGCCAGAATCATTCACCATTGAGAAACAAGATTCTATACCACACTGTCAGAAAGGAAGCAGCAATCTTCACAATCCACAACAAGAAGTGTTGTTTCAAAAGAAAGACAACCAAATAGGAATTATATCACCTCATCTGGGCATTGACTTCCTACCTTCTGAATAAGCATCATGGAAAACATATGGTTTGGTCTAATGATGATAGATGATCATGACCACAGAAATTAAAATTTCCCAAGGGACAAGGCACAGATTGCCCTAGAGTTCTCCACACCACCACAGGGTGGGGTTCATGGAATGTTGGGACTGTTCTTTCTGTGTCCTGGAAGGTGATTGGTCATTATAGTGATTCATTCCCTCTAAGTTTACGGAGGGGCAGCTTTGGGCAACAGCCCTATGTTAGGAACCGCAGAGGATACTAAGAAAAACTCAATTGAATTGTAATGATTTTTATGTGAAGCCTTACTTGAACCTTGGGCTTTGAAGGTCAACCAGATTCCAAGTTAGAATAATTTGCTCCCAGGCCTTAGGGCATCTCACTGGGCTGACTTTGTTAAAGGCAGGGTGGAGACTTGCTCATGATTTATCTGTAGCAAGAACTCTCTTAGGTAATGAAGCAACCTATAGCCACCATTTTGGACTACAGTAACTGAACCATGTGGTAAGGAGGAAGAAATACATTGGCATCCTTAAGACTGGCCTCTTCCTGTGATGAGATGGTAGGGGAGGAGTTGGGGTCTCTAGATCTACGTTCTCATTGACTGTTGGCCATTAGAACATGTTTTGGAATGTCCAAAGGAAGGACTGAGTGCTGAGGACACAAGGGCCAGACATAAGACATAGGACAGAAGAATTCACTCTCTTTCTGCCCACTTACTCCTGTTTGTGCCCATTTGAATTGTGGAGGGGGTCTACTGTTCATTTTAGACTTTCTTAAGCGAGTAATTAATAAATTAACTTAAAATGAAGAAATACTGCCTCTTGAGAATTTCAGTTGTTAATGTATTGCCCTGGAGGAACTTAATGGAGGAACACAGATTAAACTTAACACCTCAATGATTCAGAGCATCTATAACATCATCTAGGTGTTCATGTCCTCCATGGATGAACCACCCGAACTCTCCTGAAGTAACAGATAGCCTGTATGGGTTGTCAGGATCTGTAAGATTCTTGAGAATAAGACCTGTTCTTTAGTCATTTTAATTCCAGCACCTAGGACAGAGCCTTATACTTACAGATAGGTGTGAAAAATATATCCTTTTGAATTCAACAAATTATTTGAATTCAAACTGCATTATTTCCATCAGGTGGAAGGAATTATTGCACCATATTTTACATAATTATAACTTCAAAGATTACAAGTTTGAATACATAGACTACTACATAATAGGATTCATCACTCACACTAATGTTTGCTGAAGAAGTCAAGGCAGAAGATGGATTTAAAAATCCATGCCTGTCCTTCTCCCAGAAGGGAATCATTCTGTCTCCCATCTCATCCCTGGAATTCTGAGCTGTACTGGGATATGCTAGGCCAACTAGGTGTCTGTACAAGGTCAGCGTCTGGAGAACCAAGGTCCCTAAGGAGAGGTGAACTTGGAAACAGAACAGGTCAAGCTATGCTACTGATAATGGGTATGCATGACTAGACCTAGAATTCCTTCCTTCTTCCTTCCTTCCTTCCTTCCTTCCTTCCTTCCTTCCTTCCTTCCTTCCTTCCTTCCTTCCTTCCTTCCTTTCCTTCTTC
>NW_025345931.1:0-3556 GCF_016433145.1 Gracilinanus agilis | reverse complement strand
GGAAGGAAGGAAGAAGAGAAGCATAACCCTATTGAGTGTTTTCTTGACAAAGATACTAGAATGGTTTGCCATTTCCTTTTCTAGCTCATTTTACATTTTCATTATTTGAAAGGCTGTCATGTGGACAAGAAGTTAGATTTGTTCTGTTGATCCCAGAGGGCATAACCAGGGTGGAAAGGGTGGGAGTTACAGAAAGAAAGATTTCAGTGTTACATTGACCCTTAGCAACCACCAAGCCCTACACATAGTGGAACTTTGAGGGTATGGCTGGTGCTATATCTGACTGCGCCACCAGGTGGTGGTCTAAACTTGAGCTAAGACTTCAATAACCACTGGTGTCTGCCCCTCTGCCCCTCTCTAGCTCCCTCCTAGAGCACTCCCAGACTTCCCTCTAAAGTCTAGGGGTAAAGTTAGTTTTACAATAACTCATAACTCCCTTGGCTGGATTACCCCCATTCCTACTGAGTTCCCACATGTTTCTTCCTCTCCTCAGAGTGGCCAAAAGGAGTCACTTAATCAGCTAATTTCATCTGCTAAAGTGAAATGGAAAAACAAGAATATACATTTATAAATTGTGGAGTAGCCTCAGGCCACACTCTCTTCTCTGATGTTCCTTGTTGCTCTCACTAAAAAGGGTGAGGTTGTTGCCTCCATAGATCTCCACAGAAAAGCCTTTTAAGAGTCCCTGGATAGTGAGGTCATAAGGAGAAAGGAAGTAAAATTAACTGGTTCTCTCCAGCTTTCATCCCCTCTCCATCTTGTTGCATCTGAAGCAACAGTCATTTAAAGTCCAGACAAAGCCTTTATTTGAGTCCTTCAGGAGCTGGTCAGCTTTCTTCTCCTCATCTTCTCTTAGTAAAGATTCCCCTAAGAGTCTTGGTTTAAAAAACTGAGCTTCTGAAGGGTTCCCAGAAGGGAGAGAGGAAGCTGTAAAATGCTCTATGGGACCTTAGAGGTCTCTGAGTCCAATTCTCTTTAAAAAAGAAGAAGCACCACCAGCAGAGACAAAGCTTTGTCAGGAGGGATGCTCAGACTTTAAGTGATTGTTGCTTCAGATGCAAGGAGACAGAGAGGGGATGAAAGCTGGAGAGAACCAGTTAATTTCACTTCCTTTCTCCTTCTGACCTTGCTATCCAGGGACTCTTAAAAGGGCTTGTCTGTGGAGATCTATGGATATAACAACCTCACCCTTCTTTGTGAGAGCAAAGCTTCAACAGCTCTTTTATGAAAACTGAGCCTGGGGTTCTCAGCCCCACGTGTCCATATCTTCTCAGGAATTTAGTGACTTAAGAAAATCCATGAGAAAAACAACCCCCAGAGCCTGGAGTAGAAATTGCTTCAGAGAGGGATTGACTCCAACTCAACAAAACATGTCTAAGCATTAAAGCTGTCCCCAACTGATAGGTGCTGCCTTGGATCAATCCATTGATCAACAAGCATTAATTAAGAGTCTACTCTGTGCCAGGAATTATAAATGCAAAACAAAAATGTGGGGGGGGGATCCTCACCCTAAAAGTATTTTCATTCTAGTAAGGGAGAGAATATACAAAAAAAACCGGCATCTCCTACGAAATACAAGATAATTTGGAGGTAGGTGTGGTGAGGGAGGGGAAGAAGATTAAACTCCTTGAAGGCAATGACTTTTCTTTCTGTTTTTTAGGATGATGTCTGGCATGTTATTGTTATATTGTTGTTCATTTGTTTCAGTCCTGTCTGGCTCTTTGTGGCCCCATTTTGGGTTTTCTTGGCAGAGATACTAGAATAGTTTGCCTTTTCCTTTTCCAGTTTATTTGAAAGATGAAGAAACTGGAACCAAAAGTGTCAAGTGACTTGCCCAAGGTCACACAGCCAGTAAATGTCTGAGGATGAATTGGAACTCATGTTTTCCTGACTCCTGGCCCAGCATTCTATCCACTAAACTATATAGTGGTACTTGATACATGTAATAAATATAATCTGTTAACAAAATTGTTGATAGATGATAACATGCAATTTCCTAGAAGATGAAGACTGTTTTTCCTTCTGCCTTTGTATCTCCTGTGCCTTGCACAGTATCTGGCACATACCTAGCAGTTAAGTGGTACAGTGGATAGAATTCTGTGCCTAGAGTCAGGAAAACCTGAGTTCAAATCCAGCTTCAGACAGCAGCTACTAACTGTTTGATCATGGGCAAGTCACTTAACCTCTTTCTACCTCAACTGCCTCATAGAATGGGAATAATATCTAATCCCACTTATCTTTCAGGATTGCCTTAAGGATCAAATGAGATAATATATTCAAAGCTCTTTGCTTACCTAAAAGCACCACATAAATGTTAGTTATTATTTTTAAAAGGATATTGGAGGATCTGGGCTGAGATCATAACCCTACCTCTATCTACCCATGAGACCTTAGGATACATCAATCAACACTTCTGAGCCTCAGTTGTCTCCCCTGTAAAATAAGTGAATTGGACTAAATGACATGTTAGGTCCTTTCCAGTTCTAAATCTGTGAACCTAGGAATGAATACCTTAGACTGGTAATGAGTTCCCCATCTCTAGAAGTCTTGATACTGAGACTAGATGATCTCTTATTTGAGGGATAATGTAGATGGGCTTTGTGACTTCAGTTTATGTTGGGCTAGATGGCATCTGAGAACCCATTCATCCTATGTAAACCATAATTCTACCTTGAGAGATGTGATGAGGACAAACATGCTACATCCCCAAAGTGTTTTGGAATCATAAAGCCTTAGAAAATGGGCAACTTTTAGGCATCTAATCCCTGTATTTCTTCCCACCCTGTGCTGTTCATAACCATCATTTATCATGTACCTCCCGTCCTCCCTCCCTTCCTCCTAACAGTGCTGAATATTTAAGTTCCTTTCCATTTTCACACAATACAACCAAAATTGTCTAATCATTTTTGTTGGTCTTCTATGAACTCCTTCCAAGTACTCTGCATTCTCAGATTGAGCAACGTAGCACTCAGTGAAGGGCCCCAGCTGTTCCCCTGATGTTTGTATCAGTCTGAATACATCCAGTGGGAATTAATTTCCATATTAATTTTATTCTAGAAAGTGCCCTCAATTTTTTTTAAGTACAAAAGATGTGGCAAAAGGTTTTTGTGTGAAGCACTAAGGGGAAAAGATACAAAAATATGGAAAGCTACCATGTCACTTACTGCCTCTGACAAATTCTCATCTGCTGGCCAAGTCATTGTTTTTTCCTTTTACAAAATGGAATTTAATAAAGACTTAGTTGCTTCGCCTTGGAAACATCACAAATGGGGAATTGTGCTGTAGAAGCAGTGTAAAGAACATCAGTGGAGAAACGTATGACCAGGAAGAAGGGAGGCAGTATCAGGATGAGAAGGAGGGAGGGAGGAGGAAAGGAAGAAGGAGATGGTAAAGGTACAGGGGAAAGAAGAGGAAGGGAGGTAGAAGGAAAGGGAATAGAACAGAGAAAAAGAGAGGGAAGAGGGAGAGAGAAGTGTGCAAGGAAAGAGAGAAGAGAAAAAGAAAAGGAAGAGAGAAAAAAGAGAAAGAGAAGGAAGGAAGAAGGAAGGAAGAAGGA
>NW_025345930.1:0-4767 GCF_016433145.1 Gracilinanus agilis | reverse complement strand
TACCTCTGATAGCAAGCGTTTCCCCCTAACCATGGCAGACTAGAGGGTGGAGAGGTTGATCTTTCGGCTTCCCTGCTTGGCCTCTGCCCAGACTCAGCTAGAGCATGTCAGATTGAGTTCCTAGAAAGGTTGAGGCAGAGGTTGAATGGCCCCTGGTCAGAGACACTGTTACCCTGTCCTTGGAAGGAGATTGGCTTAAATGAGGCAACACAGCTATGGGGAAAGCACCACCTTTTGAGTTGGAGGTTGTCATTCCATCATTTTTTAAACCTTTAACTTCTGTCTTGGAATCAATACTGTGTATTGGCTCCAAGGCAGAAGAGTGGGAAGAGCTAGGCAATGGGGGTCAAGGGACTTTCCCAGGGTCACACAGCTGGGAAGTGTCTGAGGTCAGATTTGAACACAGGACCTCCCATCTCTTGGCCTGGCTCTCAATCCACTGAGTCACCTAGCTGACCCCTCATTCCATCATTTTTCAATTGTGTCTGACTCTCTGTAACTCCATTTGGGGTTTTCTTGGAAAAGGTACCAGAATGGTTTGCCATTTTTACTCCGGTTCATTTGACAGATGAGGAAACTAAGAATGAATGACTTGCCTAGGGCCACACAGTTAGTTTAAGTGTCTAAGGGCAGATTTGAACTCAAGTTTTCCTGACTCCCAGTCCAGCACTCTATCCACTGTTCCACCTAGCTATCTTGAATGAGAGGACTTGGGTTCAAATCCTACCTCCCACCTATGGGAGTTTCCCATAAGCAAATCACTTCCCCTTCCTGAGGTTAGCTCCATCATTTGTAAAATGAGAAGTTTGGTCTATATGTATCTGAGGACCTGTGGTTGTATATAACTAGAATTGATGCCCCTTATACCTCTCAAAGCCTATGCACTTAAGAAATATAGAGGCAGGGGGCAAATGGGTGGCTCAGTGGATTGAGAGCCAGGCCCAGAGACAGGAGGTCCTGGGTTCAAATCTGACCCCAGACACTTCCCAGCTGTGTGACCCTGGGCAAGTCACTTAACCCTGTTTGCCTAGCCCTTGCCTCTCTGTCTTAGAGTTGCTACTAAGACAGAAGATAAAGATTAGAAAACAAATGAGCATGTATTATGAGGTATACACTGTGCTAAGTACCAGCTGGGGATAGAAAGACAAAACATAAAATATCCCCTTTCCTCTTCAGAGTGCTTGCATTCTGTCCCTGGATCCTTCCTTTAAGGATGATCCCATTCTGGTTTCTCTGGTCTTCTCTTTTACATCTACCTTTCTAGTTTTACATGCATGTACACATGTACATAATTCATGTACATGAACCACACATGCATAGGTGTGTATATATGTAGACATATACCCAATATACATATTTATATATCCATCTATATCCATAGATATTTAAAGGATCATAGCTTTATAGCTGGAAATGACTCAAGAGACCATAGGTTCTAACCCCCCCATTTTTTAAAAGCCCTGTCTTAGAACCAGAAGAGCAGTAAGGTCTAGACAATGAAGATTAAGTGACTTGCCCAAGGTCACACAGCTAGGAAGTGTCTGAGGCCACATTTGAACCCAGATTCTCCTGTCTCCAGATCTGGCTTTCTATCTTAGTTGCCCCTGTGAGCTTACATTCAAATAGGGAAGACAACATAGATAAGGTAGTTCAAACAGGGCAAAGACTGGGAAAGAAGGGGAGATGGGAGGTAAATCCTAATGCCAGGAACAAGACCAGGCACCTCCACAAAGGGAGGATCATCAGAAATGGAAGAAGATTCTGGATTTCCCAGAAAGTAGACTAAGTTGAGAAGGCTGCATCGTATTTGGATGTTTCAGAATGGGAAGACCTCAGGCACTGAGGGAAATTCTAGGATGAGATAACATGATTTGGAAGTCTAGGAGGAAGGGCAGAGTTGGGAAGTCCTTCACCCCCCCCCCCCACACACACACCTTCAGCAGATTGGGGAAGTTTATTGATCACTTCTCAGAATAATGCTTTAAAATCCATAAAATCCAGAAGATTCCAAAGGAAAGCAATTTCATTGAAATTCAATGAATAGTAAAAGCTTCTTGTTCACAGTCCACCTGAAATAATAATGATGATGTTGTTGATGATAATAACAACTCATCATAGCACTTCAAAGTTTGCAAAGTGGCTGACATATGTTAGATCGATTGATGCTCCATCTCCCTGAAGAGCCAGTGCTGATGGGAGCCTGTCCCTGATCCTCCATCCTTTGGGATGGTCACAGCTGCTTTGTGTTATATTTATGGAGAATCTTATTCTTGGGAAGTTAGGTGGAGAAAACAGATGGAGCCATTTAAAGGGAGATTCTCTCAAGGTTCAAGCCAACCCCTCCCTTTGATCATTCCCGGCTGTTTGTTTTATAGGATCTACTGGAAATGTCGACTTGCTCTGAAGGACACACACAGAGCAAATTTCACAGGATTGCAGAATTGCACAGTGGGAAGGAACCTTAGAGTCCACCCAGTCCAAGCCATACCTGGTTATGAATCTCCATCATGACAAAGAACATGAGTTATCCTCTAACCTTGGCTAAAAAAGCTTTAGCAGCGGGGCAGCTGGGTAGCTCAGTGGATTGAGAGCCAGACCTAGAGATGGGAAGTCCTAGGTTCAAATTTGACCTCAGACACTTCCTAGCTGTGTGTCCCTGGGCAAGTCACTTGACCCCCATTGCCTAGCCCTTACCACTCTTCTGCTTTAGAACCAATACACAGTAATGATTCTAAGGCATGAGGTAAGAGGTTTTTTTTTTTTAAAGCTCCAACAATGCGGAGCCCACAACCTCCTAAGGCAGTGATGAGCAAACTTTTTAAAGAGGGGGCCAAAGGAAAGGAAATGCTCATCTGTCAGTCTGTATTTAAGGCAACACTTTTGAAGTTTCGTTGTATTGCACCCTACTCATTGTATTCGTCAGATTAGAAATAATGTCATGAAGCCAGATAGGACATTTCAGGGGGCCAGAAACTGACCTGTAGGCCATAGTTTGCCCATTGCTGTCCTAAGGGGATTCTTCTACTTGGAGATAGATCTTATGGATTAAAAAGTTTTTTCCTTTCAACAAATCAAAACAGATCTCCCTAAAGTTCATTCTCCTCATCCCGTGTGACCAAATAAAACATGTACAACCCACTCTTCACATGACAGTCCTTCAGATTCTTTAAGACAACTACAGTGTTCCCACCAAGTTATCTCCAGATCAGCAATTTGTTAGATTGGGGATAGGAATAGATAACTGATAATGCTGGGAGCAGGGAGCTCCCGGGTGATGAGACTCACTTCTATCAGTGTAAGCTGGCAATTTCTCTATAACTTAGTCTTAGAGAGTTGTCTAAAGCACTGATAAGTGAAATTATTTGCTCAGGGTCAATTAACCTATATGTCTTCCTGACTTTGAGACAAGCTCTTTAATCATTATGCCTCACTTTCTCTCTCTTTATCTTAATATCAAGTCACTGAAATCAAAGGCAGTTGATTTGACCCTAGAAAGGGCAAGTTATTCTTCCAATTATATTAAGAATCCAAAGAGAGGGGGAGAAGGAGGAGAAGGAGGAGAAGGACGAAGAAGAGGAGGAAGAGGAGGAAGAGAGGGAAAAGAAGGAGGAGGAGGGGGAGAAGGAGGAGGAGAAAGAAAGAAAGAAGGAGAAGGAGAAGGAGAAGGAGAAGGAGAAGGAGAAGGAGAAGGAGAAGGAGAAGGAGAAGGGGAAGGGGAAGGAGAAGGGGAAGGAGAAGGGGAAGGAGAAGGAGAAGGAGAAGGAGAAGGAGAAGGAGAAGGAGAAGGAGAAGGAGAAGGAGAAGGGGAAGGGGAAGGAGAAGGAGAAGAATCATTAAATGCTTTGGTAATATCTAAGTAAACTATATGAATAGCATTTGCAATCCACCTGTCTAGTAACCTTATTTTTGAAGAAAGAAAAAAGAAAGAAAATAAGGCTAGCATTGTACAACTTGACAAAACCAAATTAGTTCTTAGAGATTGCCTTTCTATATGTTCACATGCATTTCCTTTAAAAAAAGCATTCTAGAATTTTCCCAGATTAAGATCAATTGCCTTTCTATATGTTCACATGCATTTCCTTTAAAAAAAGCATTCTAGAATTTTCCCAGATTAAGATCAATGACCTGTATTTTTTAGTCTCTGTTCTTTTCCTTTAAAAAAAAATTAGGACAACCATTAGGAGTAAGTCCTGTAGCATCTCTCCCATTCTCCACAACCTTTCAGAAGCCATTGATGATCACGTCTGCCCATTCTTTCAAGTGAGTATTGCACAAGAGTAGTTGCAATAAGAATTAGAAGGAAAAGACATCCTGTGGAAGCAGGATCAACTGGCCTTGGCAACTCATTGAATATGGGTACAGGAATGAGGGAGAAAGAAGAACTAAAGATCAATCAGCATTTATTAAGTACCTACTAAATGGTAGCACTGAGCTGGGTACTGGAAGCACAAAAAATGTAAACAACCAGAAAGGATCCCAAGATGACTGGGAAAATGGCAGTGATATTAACAGAAATATGAACATTAGGAGGAGAGGTGAGTTTGAAGGTAGGGGAAGAAGTGAGTTTAACTTTAGACATATCCTAGTTCTTCTGGATCTGTTTCCTAGAATGCTTTAAAATATCTATCAGGAGTTCTTTACCTGGTGTCTAGGAACTTTTTAAAAATATATTTGTAGTTTCATTTGAAACTCAATGTATTTTATTTTGTGCATTTTTTTACAGGATATTTCAAGAGAAGTTTATTTTAATTACATTTAATGACAAAA
>NW_025345929.1:0-1017 GCF_016433145.1 Gracilinanus agilis | reverse complement strand
GCAGGGTTGAACAGGATGACCATCAGTTCCTTAGTCTTGAATTCTAGGCTTTTTTCAGTGTTTAGCATATAGTAGGTACTTAATTCATGCTTATAGATTGATTAATGGCACCCAGATCATATCTGGTTTGTTGGTCGCCATTTTGCACTGCTGACTTGTTTTGCTCTTGTAGTCCATTAAAACCCTGATGTGTTTTGCAGATTATTTCTCTTCAGGCTGTATTCCAAACTCTCTCTACCACCAAGGCTAAATACTAGGTACCCCCATCCTTTTCGGTTTCCTTTATGTGTTGTCTTTCCCCATTAGAATATGTGTTCCTTCAGAGCAGGGACCATCTTTCTTTCTATTTGTATTTGTATTCTGAGTGCTCAACATAGTGCCTGGCATATGGTAATCACTTTAATCAATCTCTTCTTGACTAACCAACTACTGTCTAGCCCTGTCTTCCTAGCTCTGTGCTCATGAATCATCATTTTTTGAACCCAAGTGCAAGGATTACATTTGCCCCTATGAAATGTGATCTTCTTTAATTTGTCCATCCGTCCTGGCCTGTCAATATCTTTTTGAATCTGTCCCTGTCCTTCAATGGGTTTGCTGTTCTTCATAGTTTTGGATGTGTTTACTGCAAACTTGATTAAGTAGGCCATCTATGGCTTTATATAAGTCATTGATAAAAATGATAAGGAGGCCAGCCATAGATGCCTGGTGCACTCCACTGGAGACCTTCCCAGTAGTCTTTGAACTATTTGTTATGAAACTGATGGGATCTGACCATTCAACCAGCCCTGAATCTACCCTACTACCCTATTATCTACCTACTCCACCCTTCACCTTTGTCTCTGGTAACCCTTAGGTGGCACAGCAAGTCAGAGTGCTGGTCTTAGTTTGAGTTTAAATCCTGCCTTAGACATTTACTAGGCAAACAGGTTGACCTTTTTCAACCTCTGTTTTCTTTTCTTCCTTCCTTCCTTCCTTCCTTCTTTCCTTTCCTTTCTTTCTTTCTTTCTTTCTTTCTTT
>NW_025345928.1:0-3115 GCF_016433145.1 Gracilinanus agilis | reverse complement strand
TCTCTTCTCTCTTCTCTCTTCTCTCTTCTCTCTTCTCTCTTCTCTCTCTCTCTCTCTCTCTCTCTCTCTCTCTCTCTCTCTCTCTCTCTCTCTCTCCTCACCTTAAATTATAATTTTTTTAATCTGGACAACTAAGTAGTGCAGTGGATATAGTGCTGGACTTTGTGTCAGTAAGACTCTTCCTGAGTTCAAATCTGCCTTCAGACACAAGTCATTGAACCATGTTTGCCTCAGTTTCCTCATCTGTAGAATAAGCTGGAGAAGGAAATGGAAAACCACTCCAGGATCTGCCAAGAAAAGTCCCAAAAAGGGGTCATGAAGAATAAGGCATGACTGAAAACAACTAAATAATAGCAACATTTGTCTACTTACATATTGCTCTCTTCCCAACTCTTTGAGAAAATTATTAATTTTAATAAGTATTATTGTAATATATATACACATATATTGCATTTCGTGGACCTTAAAGCAAATGTCAGCTGTAATTATTATTCAGTTCTCAGCTCTGCCTATTTTTAGTTATGTGACCTTGGGCAAATCCTTTAACTTATATAAATTGAATATTTTTCAACAAATCACATAGAGGGGCCCTCAAACTATATCTAAGAAAGCAAATTTTAATTATAAAACTCCATATAATTGTAACTATAAGTTATTCTATAGGCTTTATTTTCTTCTGTTTTTGGTGACCACTATACCATCTTGAGGGGGTAAAGCCAGGGATTCTCTATCCTGCACCATTACTATAACCACTCCACACACATATGCACACACCACTGAATTCCATTCTAAATACACACAGAAGAGACTATAAATGCACCTAAAGGATGAAATAGCAAACCATTAGTTCCTCTGTATATTCAATTACTTTTTCCTCTTTCTCTTTATTTCATGAGTTCTGGTGATATTTCCAGAGCCAAGCCCTAATATATGACTTGAATTATAAAGAAGCAGTGATAACTGGAAATGAAGAATGAGAAAGAAAGTGAGATATCACTCCACTACTCTTTTTTTGAGTCCCTAAAATCCATCTCATTTTTTTTCTCTGTGGTCCCAAAGCATTCTAGAATAGTATTTTACCCCATTCCCATTTCCTTTGTTCCTTCTTCTCCCAGGTAGCACTGTATATGGTGCCCAGGATTGGCTCCAGAGGCAGAGGAGAAAGGAAAGGGGTCAGAAGAAGTAATAAAGATAACAGGCATTAATATTTCCAATAGTTTTTTTTTTATTTTGAGTAGATGATGAGGCTGTCTGAGCATTCACCAGTTACCTACATCAAGAGTTAAAGAATGGGGGGCAGCTGGGTAGCTCAGTGGATTGAGATCCAGGCCTGGAGACGGGAGGTTCTAGGTTCAAATCTGACCTCAGACACTTCCCAGTTGTGCGACCCTGGGTAAGTCACTTGACCCCCATTGCCTAGCCCTTACCACTCTTCTGCCTTGGAGCCAATACACAGTATTGACTCCAAGATGGAAGGTGAGGGTTTCAAAAAAAAAGAGTTAAAGAATGTCACCAAACAAAACTTAACCATGGTTAACCTGACACATTTAATAGCAAGAATAATTGTTATTGTACAGCATACTAATTAGGCATACATGGCAAGCAATTCCCACAAATGATTGTAATTAGAACTACCTTTACATAGATGAAGCAAGCATTACTGAGCTAAGTTTGCAAAGGGTTGAGAAGAATTTGGGTGGAGTAGAAAGCTGCTTTTAGACCCATGAGGAAACCTCTGAGTCTAAAACACAGATGACTGACACTCCTCATTTCTTCAAAGCAGCCTCAGAGCAGTTTTCAGTTCTTCTAAAAGTCAGTAGTATCCCTATTCAAAAATCTCCTATTTACTTAATGTTTCTTCTTCCTAAGTGATATCTTATATTTCTGATCTGGGTATTTCTTCTAATAGTACATGTTGCAATACATCCAGGCCCCCTCAGCCTTTAGAATTCTTGTTCACATACTCCCAAAAATCCCTGGTAAAGGAATTTTCCAATATGCCATGTCTTTCCATCTTTTTACATTTCATGGATAATAGCACAAAACTCAAGCAATCTTTGAGATCTCTTTCTCTTGTTACGTGACTGGTCTACTTACTTTTGCAATTATAGGTTTCTTGAATGATTGAATGCCATTAGTTGCACATTTGTTATTCTTACAAAGATGCTGTAGCCTACTAACACTCACCATACAGATGCCTTTCTTTAATCTGGGGTAACTGTAACTTGGATATTAGTTTTCCAAGATTCACAGATAATATTTGAGTTAATAAAATGGGTTTCTGAGTAGGACAACAGTTTGAAATCATGAAAAACTGTAGTTTCCCAATATAATTTCCTAAATATAATCTAAATATGAGAGGAGAGTGGTACTTTCCTTTTCATTTCTGGGCTCAGCTCATTGTCATAAGCAATTTCTACCTTTGTCTAAACTGCCTAAAAATTTAACTAGAGATCCATGTAGGTCAGGAAGCAAATAATTCTCCCTAGAGAAGGAGAAAGGGATGACCATCAGCCAGTCACATCTTGTAGATTCATTTAATGGCATTGCTTTGCTAGCTGAGGTCAAAAGGAATAGTAAATATAGAGAGATTCTCAGGGAGAATGGAGGAAAAGTTAATTTTGGAGAATGTAGCACTTTATAAGAGGCCAGATATGAATAAAGGGGATAGAGTAAGTTCTTTGAATAGTTAGGAGATAATATAAGGACACAGATCTACTCAAAGAGTGAGGGATGATCAGGAACTCAGAAAAGGATTTGGGAAGTTACCAAACTAAAATGTAAGCTTTTAACTAGAGCCAGCAATTGAGAGCTTTCTTTTTACATGATATTGAAGATATCATTGTCAGGTCCCACCCTGTTTTGGGCTGGGCCTGACACAAGTCACTGCCCTGGTAGATTAGGTTCAGATATATAAATAAAATGAGACACTTATAGGCCATTCACGTTAACCAAAAAAGAGAGATTTACTTGGCCATAGCAAGAGAATCTTCTTCTATAGAAGACAAACATTAAGAACCCCTCAAGTTGATTGGCTAAATCAATCAATAAACATTTATGGCAACTATGTGCCAGGCATTATGGTAAGTGCTGAAGATACAAAAAAAAAAAAAAA
>NW_025345927.1:0-4490 GCF_016433145.1 Gracilinanus agilis | reverse complement strand
TTACTTATTCATGGCAGACAGTGTTCTAAAAGAGAAGCTGGATGACCATTTAGCCAGAGATGATGTTGGGGGGATTAATGCTTTAATTATGAAATGGATTAGATGAGGAAAAGGTCGTAGACTGCATGAGCTCTGAGGGCCTTTCTTAGTATATAATTCTATTTTTTAATCTGTGGCCATATTGGCGAACCCATGGCACGTGTGCCAGAGGGGGCTGCTCCCCTCCCCCTCTTCACATATGCCTGAGGACATTTCTCACATCACCCACCCCTCTGCCCAGCAGCCCAATGAGAGCACTTCCTCCCCTTTCTGGGGTAAGGGGGTGGTTCACACGCGGCATGAGGGTTGCAGTTTGGGCACTTGGTTTCTAAAAGGTTTGCCATCACTGTTCTATGGGCTTTTGCTCAATGCACTATTGTGGGCTGCCTTATGAGGTAGCCAAGCTTCTTATCTCTGGAAGTAGAATCATAGACCATTATAGTTGGAAGGGATCCTTTTCATATTCAGTTTTCCCATTTTATAACTGAGACTCAAAATCAAAGTGGCTTTCTTGCCCAAGATCACCTACAGTAGCAGAATCCAGGCCATCTCACTCCATGTTCAGCACTCACATTCAAGGAGAAATTGTATAACACTTTTCAGAGATAATATAGAGAGTATTCCTGCTCAGGGCAGGGGTTGTCCTTGAGTGATCTCTGAGGTCTCCTGGCAACTGTAAGATTCTGCAATTCCATGTTCAGAGGAAGGCAGAGGGAAGGCGACATTCTCTGTGTTTGAATGAGGTAGTCCCAAGCATGTGTGTCAAATTGAGTGAGTGGACTTTAGAGAGTCTGGCCTTTGCAAGTCCATAAAGACTTTTTATGATAGAAATAACTACCTCTCCTCTATCATAAAGCATGCATCAGAGAACCCAGCCACCTAGGTAAGGAAGCTTCTGTTCCTTCTCTCCATTTTGCCAGGTGCTGGAAGAGTTGACCTTTTCTAATGAGCACAGGGCTACTGATGTTAGCATATAGATTCCATGAATTAAAAGATAATATTTGTCAATCCTTGTCACTTAATATCTTTGTCTTTTCCCCTTATCCCTTCTTATGCCTGTCTTTTCCCCTTCCTTTCCACAGGTAGAGTGGGTGAGCCAGAGAAGAAACTGTCATAGAATATTAGAGCTGAAAGGGACCTTAGAGATCCCTTAGTCCAAGGGTTAGTAACTTTTTAATGGAGAAGATATTTTTGGGATAATATTCTTAGAATTTAAGATTTTGAAAAGCTTCATTATGCTTGATAGGTATGTATGTGATTGGGATTACAATACAAAATGCCCCTCTCCCTTAATGCAGGCCTTTTTTTCTCTCAGCACAGTCTCTTCCACTGGGAAGCCTTGAATTCATTCCCTCCCCTACTCCTTCCTTCTTTTTCATAGGTGGGAGCTTGAAAGGCAAATAGAGAAAAGAATCATAGTTCCTCCCTAAACCACATAAAGATTCAATGAGAATTACAAGATAGACTTTTCATTGTGACAATTAAAAATTCTAAGAGACTGATTTCTGGATAAGAATATCAATTTATAGATTAGTCTAGCAATAACTAATACATTAATGGTCTATAATCCTCTTAATAATTAAATGCCAGGAAGTCCCCTTGTGCAGGTCCATAAATACAATTTGGGAGTTCATTATTTAGCCCCTCCTTGGTATATTCCAAGATATCTCTTATTGGTAAATAGCCAACAGGAAGGTGGTCCATCGAAATTTTAACCACTTCCCAACCCCCAGGTGATGGTGGGCAGTCATGGAACAATAACCCTTGTCTAAATCTGTTCTTATTTAGTCAGCAAGATGAACTTCATTATCTTCCCAAGCTCTAGGTAGAGACAATCCTTGGAGTTCCTAAAAATGAAGGAATGTATACAAAGGTCAAAGAGCTGATTAGAGCCTCTACTTCAAAACCAAGATACAAAAAGAATTCAGTATAAAAAACAAATCCTCTCATCGTAGGCTGACCTAGAGTTGAAAAGAGAGACTTGTTGGAAGTGACCCCCCCCAAAAAGAGATATTCACATAATCAGTCATCTGAATGAATGACTGAAAGAATATCTAAGTGCTTTTGTTGTTGCTGTTCAATTGTTTCAGTTATCACTCATCATGACTCCATTTGGGATTTTCTTGGCAAAAGATACTGGGTAATTTGCCATTTCCTCCTCCAGCTTTTTTTTTTTTACAGATGAGGAAACTGAGACAAAGTGTCTTGACTAGGATCACATGGCTAGTAATTATCTGAGGCTGGATTTGAACTCAGATCTTCCTGACACCAGGCCACTATGCCACCTTGCTGTTGTATCTAAATGCTTACAATGTGCACTATGCCAAGTACTCAAGGTAGAAACAGAAAATCAAGACAGTGCTTATTCTGAAGGAGCTTATGTTCGATTTAGGAGATTAAACACATACAAGAAGTTCCAGTGGTAAAGCCTGGTGATTCTCAATATCACTGATTATATTGTATATATTAGTATTATATACTTTTAACTGTCTGAGGGTCTAAGCACGGTGAGTGGTCACGTCCTGCCTCAAATGGTAAAGCTCGAGAACACCAGACCATGACTTTTGGGAATGGGAGAATTGATTTATGGGTTGCAGGCCTGGGACAGGAGTGGGGGAATGTCCAACTGTGAGGAGGAAAAGAGACGTCGACAAACTATAGGCTCCTTGCATTCCCTAATATTCTGTGCCCAGGCTTGGTGTGATCTTACCTGACATAGTATCTTTGTGTAAAGATGATGTTGTGACACCCGGGTTTTAAACGATAGAAGGTACATGTAGTCCAGAAGCTGCGTAGTCTTGGAAGTATGAAAGAACCATGGCAATTGAGACACAGAAGTATGGTGGTTCCATAGGATAGCTATTTAAGGAAGCACTAGAGATAATTGGTACCAGTTAACCAAGAAACAGAAATTGGAGGAGAAGCCAGCAAAATATCCGTTTAGAGATGGAGCAAAGGCAGGGACAGGTAAGTAGCAACTTTAAAGACCAGAAGCCTTTCCCAAAGACACAGAGCTAGTAAGCCAGGATTTTAACCCTATAGCTAATTCCAAATCAAGTTTTCTTTCTGTTTTATATATATTTCCAGGCAGCCTCCTCAGGGCCTCCCATCCCATTTCCTAGACCAAACGTGAACATTATAACAAGTGTTATCGGTGGTATGGTGATACTGAACAGGGCCTGATAGAGAGATGGCCCAAGGTCCTCTGGTGGTCTAAGGACCTAAGCTGAGTGAGGGTGGGAAGCTTAGGTGGACACTAACTTGTGATAGTGAACACTGGCTCCCACAAAGTATGTGAAGCTCAGCTGTACACCCACATCCCACCTAACAGTGCCCAGGACTAAGTGATCAAGTGAGAGCTGCAAATTGAATCACACAGCTTCTCTGAGTCCTTATCCTGGGGTTAGCTTGATGGATACGCCTACGACTGCGATATGATTTAGTTTGAGCAATCCCTTCCCCTTAGATCCAAAGAATGCAGAAATGATCTTTAGGATAGTAGCAGCATTCCCCTAAGTAAGCTTAAAGATTTAATTGTAATAAACTCTGGGGAAGCATCAAGGTTGAAGGAAAGAGGTATTGGGAAACTGCACTGGACTACTGATGATCAGCTTTGTCACTCAAAGAAATAATCAAGTTGAAACTGTCTGCTGGAGAGGTTTTCCCCTCTGTGGCACTCTGGCCAGGCCAGGCACCTTTGGCCTTGACCAGGTGAGTTGAGGATTGATGGTGTTCTTCCTTGATGTTGAATAATTGATGTACAGCACAGCTCTGTCCCGAAGTTGGGGATGTGATAATTAGTGAAACAGGATACAGGTAACCTAAGCAGGTTGATTGGCCTACCCACCCAGTCACCCGGGTCCCCTTCTCAGGAGTGAGAGAGCCTCCTGATCCAGTCTCTGCCTTTTATAGTCCTGGCAGCAATTGCTTTTTGCCCTCTGACTCATGGCATCCAGGCCAGTTCTAAATTCTAAAACTGTTGGGTGTCACTCATCCTGTTCTCCATTTTTCTTGGCAGAAATTGATGTTACACAAGGCCTTCTTGAGATAAATATATTTGAACTCAGATTGTCTGATTGCAAATCCAGTCCACTTTGGAATGGATCATGCCATCTCCAAAACCTAAAGGAGAAAAAACTGAAAAGTATTGGCGATCTTTCTAATTATTTTTTCCCTCCATTTCTCTCCTATCTTTGTCTCTCATAAATACATCTATGAGCCTAAGCTGATACCATAACAAGGTCTTGAAGGAAATTCTTAAGATTTTGTTTTTCTTTCCTCTTTTCAAAAAGGGAACCAGATGGTGGTTCCCTTTTTGGGAGAAGAGCAAGAGACCAAGGTTCTTTTGCCTTTGAATAATCTCACTATATTAAAGTGAGGGAGAAGGAGAGAAGGGACCACTCTAGTCTCAAAGTCTTTTTTTTCCCTCCCTCCCTCCCTCCCTCCTTCCC